>NC_092279.1:12096160-12186160 GCF_036320965.1 Panulirus ornatus
AGCACGCCGAAAGTGTTTACCCACGAGACGAGAATAACTCGGCGAGGAGCCGGCAGACGCAGGCAGAGAGAGGGAGGTGGGAACTGGGTAACACAGCTCTTGCGTGTGGCAAATTATCATGTGCAGTCGTCACCTCCCGTGAGGCAGACGAACGCAGCCGTAGTCGGATCATTATTGTTAATTGGTTTTGGGCTGTGGACTGGTGGTGGTGGCGGAGGTGAACCGGTTAAGACGATGGACGGATTTTAATTTGGTGATGTAGATTTTGTTGCTCTTATTAGGGAGGGGATGCTTGTGGTGGGTATCACGTCGACATGATCCGAGCTCGTTGTGAAGACGAGATATATATATATATATATATATATATATATATATATATATATATATATATATATATATATATATATATTACCTCAGGACCAGTTTCTATGAAACATGAGTCGCTGATCAAGTTGCTTTAGCAGGGAAGTGTAGACTCCTTTGGGCCGAGAAGTTCTTTCATGAGACCTTTAGCTGGTGTAGTCTGGTATGTATGTTGCAGGATTGAATGGCAATTAATCGATTACCAGATTGTTCATCGTTAATATGAAATCTGGACACCAGTCATACAACAGATTAGGCCGCACACACGTAGAGAGAGAGAGAGAGAGAGAGAGAGAGAGAGAGAGAGAGAGAGAGAGAGAGAGAGAGAGAGAGAGAGAGAGAGTCTAACCGTTTGGACTGTGTATAACAAGTTTGCAATTCATGATATGAGAACTGTTGATAAGCTGGAGAAAAACTTTGAAAATGTATCGCCTGTGAGTTTTTCATCAAGAATATCAGGAAAAATATTCTGTTAACGTATGAAGTGTCAAGGGCAGGTGCACCAGATAGTGGGCGTCCTGCACCTTTATATATGCCATGTTAGTTCACCGCTGTGGCTAAGATGAAAATAATCCAGAGTGGAACGCTATGTATAGAAATAGAATTCTTGGAATTGTATAGAAAGTATTGATATTAGAATTATTTCTCATAGAGTTACGGATATATATATATATATATATATATATATATATATATATATATATATATATATATATATATATATATATATATATGTATGTATATAAATATTATATATATAATGACCGACATACACGGGTGAAAACCTACCCCGAGATTGCCGTCTTGACTTGCATCATACCGTAAGCCAGGCGACGTGTGTCCCATGGAAGGCCTTCCCTAGTGGAGGTGTATGCCAGCCTGGTGCTGTGCTCAGGGCAGTATTCATAACTCATGCTAATGGGGACATGAAGTATATTAAGGTATATTCACGGGAGCACGTACGCTCGTCACGTCGCACATGTATTTGTCGTAACTTGTGCATTATAGTATGTCCTAGCTGGTGAATTATGTGGTGGTGACATTCCAGTGTCGCAAAAGTAATTTTTTTTTAGCCTTTGAGCATGACGGTACGATCCCAGTGGCACGACGGTACGACCTCAAGAGCATGACGGCACGACCCATGGTTATGATGGTCTGAGTTCTTGATCCAGACGACAAGGATCAGGTCAGACCCTAGGCCATCATACCTAAGGGTTACGGTGAAGGGAAATACCACTGTCCTTCAGGGGGTCGAACCCTCATGGTGAAGGATGGTAGCTAAATGTCATCACAGAACGCCATCCCAGGTTATATATACATTTTTCCTTGAATTCCTCAGACTTCATTTCAGCGTCTGGTGCATGTGATATATCACTCCAGTCGTACTGAGATCGTGTTATTGACAAAGAATATTCATCGATTGTATGAAATAAACAAGGCACATATGGCGCCATATTGCCTCCCTGTAATGGTATGGTATGATTGGTGTTAGTCATGTTAAGTATATACACATCATACATAAGACACACATCCACCTAACTGCTCTCATATGTTCAAGAGACACACATTCGACTTGTGCCAGTAATGGCACACCAGAGAACGGAGCTGTCATTGACGAGAGACTGTGCCACGTATAGACCTGGCAGATCTTTACGCGCAAATTTCTTTTCACAATTTAAAGTGCATATATCAATGCTTGAAGTTTGTTTACATAGCTTGACTTGGAAGGCTTTCAGCTGGGCCCCTTTAATGGATTTCCATGTAATATCGTTAGTGGACGTTTGTGTATACGGATACTTGTTAAGGCAGATGTGAGGGAACGTCCCAACGTTGTATTCCGCCCAGGTTTTGTAGTCTTGCTTCCGTGTCATACAGCCTGGCCAGCTTGTCCCTGCGCCTCTTTAGTGATCTTTGTACACCATGTCTTTTACCACCATACCTGACCCCTTTACTGACATGTCCCTTGCTTGCGTGTCCCTTGATGACGTCTTTCTACAGCATCCCTCTTCATACGGTGGTCCTCATCGTCTCGTCCCTTTATTGTGGTGTCCCAACTGTCATCCTCTCTACCTCCACACGCCTAATGACGTCTCCCTTTAACTGCCTCCCTTGCTGCTGGCCCCTGCCTTGCCTCCCACCCTCTCGCTGCCACTCTCTTACTGAACTTACATTAACTGCCGCCCTCAATTCCGCCTCCTCATCATAGTTGTCCCCTTCACTGTCTCCTCATTACCGTCCCTCTCCCTCCCTACTACCTCTTCACTGTCGCTCCCTTATTGCCTCTTCCTCACTGTCGCTTCCGAACTGCCTTTTCCTCCGTGCTGTCCTTTACTTAAGCCATTTCACTGTCGCCTCTTCCTTACTGCCCCCTCCTTACTGTCGTCCCCTCCCTGCTGCTCCCTCGCTAACTCTCTATACCTTCCCCTCTCATCCTCATCATTGTCACTTTTCATTCAGTTTTGTTTTCATATGTTTTATAACAGCGTAATGGGAATTAGAATAGCACGAAAAGAGGCGATGCTGGCATGATACGGCAGCTGGATGGGTAACTCCAGGAGCTGCCGTTGGTAGTAATTGCAAAACAGATTCCTGGTGGTCGTATACCTGCCGGTGGCTGTCAAGCCTTGCGATTATATTTTGGCGCAGGAGTCGTAATTCCCAGGTGTTAGGAGCAATATCTGTCGGGCGAGAGTCGGAAGGACCAGGACCTACTGGCTAGCGGCCCAACCCCCAGGCCTTGACCGCCCCTGCTGCTGCTCCTGCCGCTGGAAGACGGCTCATCCTCATGTTTATGCAGTCGGGGAAACTGCTGATCTTTCGTCAGCTCTTGATGGATGGGGGATTGCTGACTCCTCTGTTGCCTTTGGTGTCGCGGTGAGATTGTAGCTGACGCTGCTGTCTGGCGATCGTTCTACCTCCGCATCTGCTTGTACCAGGGAGTTAGTCCTTCTTACCTTAATTGCAAGGGGGGGGGGGGGGGGTAGGACAACCAAGGGTCATGGCTAACTTACACATCATCTTACAAGTTCGATATTGATCAGCAATTTGCCGTGTTTACCACAGAGGCACATAAAAGATTTAAATGATATATATATATATATATATATATATATATATATATATATATATATATATATATATATATATATATATATGTGTGTGTGTGTGTGTGTGTATTTTGAGGACTGTGTCGAAGATTATGATAGGTGATTGAGTATTCCATGAACGTCAGAGGGTCGGCTGACGCAGGCTGCCTTTGACGTGGTCACGTAGCCATAGTTACTGGCTGGCGAGGGTGGCGGGCCTGGTTACCAGGGGAGTCCCGTGGCATCGTGGGAGGCACTGGAGGCTAGGGATGTGGGAGGAGTGACCATGAGAGAGGCGGTGGGTGGCCTGTAGGAGGGGATTGAAGTGATGGAGGTAATGACAGGTGGGATGTGAGATGAGTTCCAGTGGGGTGATGATCACCAGAGGCAGAAAGATATGAACAGGAAACCAGAATTCACGTTAGTAGACGGCAAATCATTTCTCTACTGATGTGTTCTGTTCCATGATTGAAATAGATAGATATAACCACAGCAGACTTGGTACAAGAGGTGTTTAGTTGTGGGCACTTCTGAGTTCATTTATATATTGTACTGGTATGTGGATATCTTTGCTAGTGATATCTGAAATACGGGTGTATGGATGACCCATTGGTAGTAATGGTAGCCAGGTCAAAGATTAGGTTTTGAACTTGATTCAAATACCGAGTCACATGTTGGTGGAACTTAACAAAAATAACCCACGGACGTCTTATTATTAGATCGTCTAGCTTACTGAGTATTGTGGTGCTATATTTATCAGGGTTTACCGTAGTAGGATTAAAGTTAACAGGTTTTAACATTCCCGATGACGTAACTAATATTTAGGGAGACGGTGGAATACAAATGTGGGGTGAACTTGTGCTACGTTATCCTCAAGAGTAACTTGGACAGTTAGATATCACTGACTGGAAATCCTGGAGTTTTGCCTGATTATCAAGAGGAATTTTAACCCCGCATCATACAGTACACATAGACAGACTGAAGAAATGCTAATAAGTTGATGTAATAGTTGTGGTTTATGAACCATGATTCGTGTTGTGGTAAGGATATACAAGTATTTAATCATCCCTTGAAGGAGACGGAAGAAACTCAAGCCCTGCTTTGTGATGTCAAGTTTACTGTGGACTTCTTCTACGGTGATGTGTAGAGTAAGGTGTGGTTGTGTGGGTGAGGTTTGTTCATAGTTAAAGTGAGGAGGGGTGATTTATTTTCTGTCATGTATATTTCTGTGATTAAGAAAAAGCTGTATTAATGGCCTGTAGGTTATGACATGTGTTGTGTTGCACGTCATTGATGTTGATGTTGACTTGTGTTTGCTATTCCAGGTCATTGATGTACGAATTGTCGTATTATGTCTTGTTTGTAGTGTCGCATGGCATTGATGTGGTGGTGTTGACATATCTTTGTTGTTGCAGGTCATGATGTATAAGTTATGACGTCTTGTGTTTAGTGTTGCATGTCATGTGTTCCAGGTCAATGCTTTCTAAGTGTTGACAAGTGTAGTGTAGCGGTTCAGGTCATTAATCTGCATTGCCTTCCAGGTCCTTGAGTTATATGTTTATGTTATGGAGATGAGTGATGGCTCTGGCGTTGACCTGTGTTGTGCTTGGTGTTACAGGCGCAGAGTGACGAAGATGACGTGGGGCCAGACGACGTGGCCGTCAACGTGGACGGCAACGTGGGCTACATGGACGACTTCTTCAACGAGGTCAGTACCACACACGGGATGGTGTCTGGCATGCTTCAGCAGGAGAGCAAGACATGCTTCACGTGTACTACTGTGTGTGTGTGTGTGTGTGTGTGTGTGTGTGTGTGTGTGTGTGTGTGTGTGTGTGTGTGTGTGTGGCTCATGGCGTTATGTGGTTCATGATGGTGAAGGTAAGTTTCCATGGGCAGTTTGTGGATGGTTCATGTTCTTATACAAGAGCTGTTTGGCAGGGTAGCAGTAACTTTCGTGTATGACAGTACTGGAATGATCAGGTTGCTTGACAGTAGATGAAAACGGTACTGAACTTTGGAAGGTACACGGCTCTGAAGTCGACGGTATAGCGCCAGCACTCACCCTTCAGGGCTCATAACAGTGTGTGGAGGTCCTTTGTACCCTGGTGAAGGTACGTGGCAGTATGAGAAAGGTACCTGGCACTCAACTAAAGGTACGTGGCACTGTCAGGAAGTACGTGACCGAGGAAAGTAACTGACACAAGAAGGTACATGACACTCAGTAAGGTACGTAAAAACGGTCAAGGAGGTACGTGGCACTGTCATTAAGGTACTTGGCATAGTCAGGAAGGTACGTGGCACTGTCAGGGAGGTTTTACATAGCACTCTAGAGGGAAGTGTCAGGAAGGTTTGGCACTTTGTAGAACTTTTATGGCAACATGTGAGCTGATGGCACTGATTAGAAAATTTTTATGGCAGTATATCACCATTTGTCACCTCTGCAGACAGCGATACGTAAACAAATATAGATCTGTTTAGAAGATCTTTAGAAATATGTGAACATGTATTACTCTTAAGAAATAGGTTTGTGGTGGTGTGTGAACGTCATGTGCCATTGGGTAGAAGGTCTATGGAAGGTTTTGAACATGTGGATCTAGTTAGAATGGTTATGTCATTGTATGAACGTGTGACGTTGGGTAGAGGGGTTATGGCAACATGTGAACATGTGGCAGTGTTTAGAAATTGTATAGCAGCTTATGAGAGGCCCACAGGCGGTGTTTGTGTGGAAAGGCCATGGCAGCATGTGGAAGGCCCATGGCAGGGTGTGGTGCGTGGCAGGGAGTTGTTGTGAAGGGCTGGTGGCGGCGGGAGGGAGGTCATCACTCACCGTGTCTGCCGAGCCTCTATAGCCTGGCGATAATGGCCGAGCCAAAAACAGCCGGGGAGGAAAATGCCGTACTTGTCTGGTGCTTGATAGTGGCCAAGATTTATGGCAGTGGCAAGCGACTGCTGCATGGTGGAGGGGCGCGGAAGGTGGTGAGTACGAGAGGAGGAAGAGGACGGTGCGGGGTTGAAGGGAGGAAGGGAGTGGATAGGAGAAAAAGGGGGAGGGAGTTGAAGGGAGGGGTGGGAGAGAAGGAGTAAGAGAAAGCGGGAGAGTGAGTTAGAAGGAGGAGGGGAGTGAGCGAGATGAGAAAGGCGTGATTAAGAAGGGAGTGATGTGAGTAAGGAAGGGGTGAGAATTAAGATGAGAGGGAAGTTGGTAGAAAGGAAAGGAAAACGAGCTAAAGGAGAGGGAAGTGTTTACAACGTGACGGAAATTATGGGAGATATGAGACCAGTGGTGGCCAAAAGGCAGGATTAGCGCGTACTGCTCACCGCAGAATAATATAGAGTTGATTGAACGCTAGTAGTCTACTTCTGGGTGAGGTAGAAAGCCAAGAGAGCAACCTGGGCCAAAAAATTGGAATTTGACAGCCACTAAAGTGCTGGCTCACTGCCAAGCCGTCACTAACCCTCCCGATACCCTGGTGGGTAGTACCGGTTTGTTAGGGCCTTATATGTGTATCACTAGGGTTTATTAGGGCCTCATGAATGTGGCACTTGGGTTTATTAGGGCCTTATGTGTAGCACTTCGGTTTATTAGGGCCCATGTATCTAGCACAGAGGGTTTATATGGCCCTCATATGTGTAGCACTAAGGGTTTATTTGGTCCTCATACGTGTAGCACTTAAGGATTATAAGGGCCTCGTATGTTTAGCGCTTGGGGTGTATTAGGGCTTCATGAGTATAGAGAGACATGGAGGCCAGGGGACTCTGTCTCTATACTCATGTGTATCAGACGTGGGATGTTTCAGGTCTTACTGTGCACACAGCACCAGGTATTCACAGGAAACATTGTGGTCATTTCTCTGTGAGTGGCTCTTTATGCATCAAATATTGTTTACATTGTTGGTTACGAAGTCCTCATTCCACCACCATGAACAGACGTTATTAGGAAACTCATGTTGGAAATGGGTCACAAATGGCCTCAGTTCTGTGAAACTGATTTGAGATTGTAAGTCATTTATTTTCCCTGCAAGTATTTGTAACTTGCCTAAGGTTGGGAAGGCTTCAGGTCTTAGTAATAGTAAGACTTCTGTAAACTTGTAAGTTTGTAGTGGGTACTAACTCCTCTCAAGGCTTCAATGTACGCCAATATCAAGTAGAGGTTTGTGTATGTTTCTTAACTCGTTCTGGAGAGCTGGGCATGGATTATATTTAATTTATATGGATGGAAAAAGAGTCTTTAAATTATTGTAATTATCTTAAAGAGTTCCAGTGTTTAGAGAGTTTGGGACTTGGATATTATGTAGACTGTAAAGGACATTGCTGCATAGTTTGAAACACTCATTTCTTAAGAATCCACATACAAGTTTCTTGGAGAGGATTACCCATGGTGAGGTCTGGATTTCCAATGAAGTTCTCGACACAGTTTCATTCCAGTCTCGGATGGAATGATGGCTGGTTGAGGCCCTCCTACAAGAGTGCACGCCCCTTGGGTATCATTACTTGACCTTTAATCTGAGACTTAAGGGTCGTACGTCGTATTTCTGTTTGTCGTTACAAGAAGTGTAGGAAGGTGTATCACAGCATCGGGGTTGGCTTTACGGTGAGGTGACGTGTTGGATATCCGGGATCTTGCGTTGCAGACGTTCTTGGGTGAGGCTGCGGCGACTGGGTTGCCGGTCGTGCAGAGAAACCCGTTTTAAGGTGATGGTGTTGAAGGCGGAGGCGGCGGCGGTGGGCGCCGGGTCCTAGCACCCAAGCCACCGGCTGGTTGGCCAGGCTGGCTGGCGGTATTGGTCGCCGCTGCTCTCACTCAGTCTCCCGGCTCTCTCCTGTATTCCCCTCCCCCCCACCCCCCAGCTCACGAGATTACCGCCCCTTGGCTACTGTGACATGATAGCGAGAGCAGCGCATCATTTGCCCCAGTTTGACCAATGTGCTGACACGGACCATCCACTAGGGGTCACAATGGTTTGCCCTAGCACGGGCCTGGTAGACCCCTCTCTCGCTGTAGCAGGAGATCTCTTCCCGTTGCAGAAGGAGACCTCTTCCCGCTGCAGCAGGAGTTCCATTTCCGATGGGGATAGGAAACATCCTCCTACAGCAGGATAAACGCCACCAGCAGGAGCAGCAATCTAAGCCTGCACCCTCGGTTGTATCGTGTGTTGCCTCTGTACGTATTAACACGAGTGAGGAGGGTGTTGACGGACAGAGCCGCTGGTGACACGGCGGAGTGGCCGGCATCGCCAGGATCCTTAGATAGTGGCCGGGCGGGCAGGGGGCCAAGAAGGAGCGGTTGAGGAGCCGTCGGGGTGCTGGGAGAGGGGATTGTCTGGCAGAGGTTAGCCTGATCACTGTGCCAGGGAGGAAATGGCCAGCAGAAGGTGAGATTGGATAATGTGGGGAAGAGAGGTTCTTAGGGGTCAGGAGGAAGGGGAGGGTGTTAAGGGTTAGGAGGAAGAGTAGAGTGTCAGGGGTTAGGAGAAAGAGAGAGGTAGTGGGTATGAAGGGAAAGATACGGAGGAGGGAAGTAGGGTTAAGGGAGGGGTAGTAGATGGGGTTAAGGGTTAAGATGTTTTTTGGATGAGGCAGGAGTTAGAGGGGAGACAGTTAGAGGTGGCGAGAAGACGGCCAAAATTTGTTGTAGGGAGGCACGGGTGAAGGGTTAGGAGGTAGAGGTGAAGGGTTAGGAGGTAGGGAAAGTGTTAGGGGGTCGGGTGAAGAGTTAGGGGTAAAACGTCAGTGAGCAAGGGTGGAGAGTTTGTTAGTAGGAAGAGAAGTTAGATATGACAACGGAGGTGGAGAATGGGAGGAAGTCTACCTAGCCAGCCAAACTCATGCACCGTCTAGACACAGTTTCTGCCCCACCCGCCTCCCCAGACTGAAAAAAAAAACATTAATCCCAGACGTATATATTGACCATAAAGTTTGTTTGGGTTCCTCGCTAATATTCGCGGTAGTCAGCCTTATTTTTTGTAACGCCTCGTTTTTCTTGTTTTTAGAACACAGATCTTTTGATATCTGATATGGAAACCTTATACACTTACCCTCATTTGTTAACTGTTAAGGATATCGTGTAAGTGTTGACTGAGATAAACGTAAGGCATCTAGAAGAAAAGTGGATGTCCCTGGCTGCCATATTAGCTTCTGGTTGTTCTAGGGTGAGGAGCTTAATGATCTAGGGTGAAGAGCTTGATACTTTAGTGTGAAATGACATACTCTACTGTGATATGGCTGATATTTTATGGTGGCGAGGCTGATACTCGAGGGTGAGGTGACTGGTGAGTTTGAGGTGAGGAGGGTAGTGCTCGAGGGTGAGGTTACATGGCCTAAGGTGATAAGGTGATTGTTACTTTAAGGTGACGGTGTGTGCCATGTCGTGACCAGGTCTGTAAGGTGTGCTGAGGATGAAAGGAAAGTGGGTCAGGGAAAAGCAAGGGTTCGCCTCTCTCCTCAGTCGCAGGGATGAAGGGACGGGAGGCAGTATTTGAGGGGAGGTGGTGAGGAAGAGTAGGAGGGAGGGGGAGGATGAGAGACGGGAGGAGGGCGGGGGAAGCAAAGTACAGAATAGTGCAATGGTAACAGGAGAGGGAAGAGAAGGGGGCGGGGGTAATGCATTAGAGTCTTCTCGGGTCAATTCTTCTGCTGGTAGGTAAGGAGGGTATTGTAAGGGAGTTGATGAAGACGCTCAGTTCAAAGATATATTGTTATCGCCATGTTGTTACACTGCTTCGAATGATTGTTAATCAAGTCCTATTTCCAGGTTACTTACTAGCCTATAGTTGAGAGAATCATACAGATTTCTCTTCTTGTATACTGGAACAATGTCTGCACATGTCTTGTCCCCTCAGGATTATTCACTTTGTCATCGACTCTGAATATTGTTGGAAGGTAAGCAGACGCCCGTCACACACTCCTTCATTGCCCATGCAGGTATGACACCTGGTCCAAGGGATTTAGTACCATCCGGTTCCTTCTATACAGTGTAACGTTGTCCTCGTCAGCAGTAAAAGGTTCATCCAACCTTCGTCCATCCCCGGAGTTTGTGTGTCCTCATTTCTTAAAATGGACCTGACTTTACCGTTCGCTACTTGACGTATATCTACGTATATCTTCTTTCTCTGAAATGTGTCCCTCATGGACTTGTACTGTCTACAACAGCTGTAACATACAACTTATACCTTCCACAACTTTGACATATAAGTTGTACCATCCACAACAGCAAGTACATACAACTTAACCGGATAAAGATGATGAAACATTTACGGATTATCCGTAATGTTATGTGCAGATTAATCCTCACTCTTTCCTCTCCATATTAATCACTTTATGATTATTTCCACCCTAATCTGTATCTTTCATCAGCCAGAGTAATAGGGGGTCTTATATATATAATACCCCTAACGTAGACTCCCCCTTTCCGCTTCAACACCTGTGTTCCACCTTGATGTTTTAATGCTTCTTAAGATTTTTGTTTGCGTGTATGTGCGGCATGGGGGGGGGGGGGGGGGGGGCGATGCAAGGCGAGGGGGGGGGAGGGGGGTTATGTATTACTGGGTGTGGTAGTAGTGAGCTGTGGCAGAGAGCGTGACTACAAGAAAAGTGGGTGATGGTTGGAGAGAGAGAGAGAGAGAGAGAGAGAGAGAGAGAGAGAGAGAGAGAGAGAGAGAGAGAGAGAGGAGAGGTACCTCTATGAGGAGCCTGTTGGTATATACACACCCGGCGGATGTCACACGGAACGCACCTGTCATTCATGTGTGCTGAACCATCTGGGTCGTGAGGGGGTACGAAGGCCCACGGGGGGGTGCGCGACATCAAAGAGCAACCTGGCGGATCAGAGGAGTACGGGCCCCAGCCAGACCTGAGCCGACCATGTAGGCAGAAAGCAAGCGTAGCTTATAATGCGTCAGGTGGAGGTAGTTACCAGATTATCCTGACAGGGTTCTCAGCGGACCCACGTCCCCCTTGGACCAACATATGAACAGGTCCAGCCATATCAGGTCCAGGGTATAAACTAGTCCCCCCCCCCGTCTTATTGGTCCAAGATTTGAACTGGTTCAGTCTCATTGGTCCAGACTATATATAATCTGATCCAGTCTTATTGGTACAAGATTTCAACTGGTTCAGTCTCATTGGTCCAGACTATTATCTGATCCAGTCTTATTGGTACAAGATAGGAACTGGTCCACTCACAGTGGTCCAGAATAAGCTCTGAAAAACCCTCTGGTCTTAGTTTTTTGCTCAGCAGATTGTCTTCAGTCTTGCTTACTGGCCTGATGGCACTGTTCCAGGCTGTGCACCGGTCCATGTACCGACTCATTGTTATCGGTCCAGGATGTACGCTGGCCTAGAGTTGCTCGTCCCCAGGGTCTGCACAGACACAGACGTGCTGATATAGGGTGTACGTCACCCAGACTTGCTGGTCCAGGCTGCGTACTGACCCAGACTTGCTGGTCCAGGGTGCGTACTGACCCAGACTTCCTGGTCCAGGGTGCGCACTGACCCAGACTTGCTGGTCCAGGGTGCGTACTGACCCAGACTTGCTGGTCCAGGGTGCGTACTGACCCAGACTTGCTGGTCCAGGGTGCGTACTGACCCAGACTTAGTTTTGGTGGCTGGACGAGTATTGACCCGGTCTAGTTGGCACAGCTGTCCACTGTAACGGGGTCGCTATGTTATGAAATGGGGGGAAGAGGAGGGGAAGGTGGTGGTTAGGTGGGAGGGGGGAGTTGGTAATTTAAAGGGGTTGGGGGGAATAGTGAGTCGTTGTGGAGGGGGAAAAGGGAGGGAGGGAGGGAGGGGGAGGGGGGTTAATCGATCCCCCCCTCCCCCCCAAATCTGCTTCCACCGGAAGGAGGTTTAGCAACACACGTCCCCACCGTCGGTGACTTACCGTACACGTCACCGTCTTTGATGTGACGTGTGTGTGTGTGTGTGTGTGTGTGTGTGTGTGTGTGTGTGTGTGTGTCTACGTTGAAGTCATTGTGAAGTCTGGTGCAGAAGAATGACGAGACATTGAGATCAGAATATTAGTTTGATGGTGGTAATCCGGAGGTATGAGTTCTCTTAAGAAGGGATGGGGTGGGAGGGTACATGTTGGAGTGAATGCCTCTATGTTGGGTGAAATGTTAACAAGTTGGATGTCAATGTCCGTATGTTTGTTTAAATGTCAGTATGTTTGGCTAAATGTCTGAGGGTACATTAGGGTGATTTGAATGTGTGAAGATCTAGTTCATGGTTGGTGTATTTAAGGTCAAGGATGGCGAGAGAGGTTTTCACCGCTGGAGATGAATTCTTTAGGATCCGTATTATTGTATTTCTTTTCAGGTTCCTGAATGAAGCCCCTTTGCGTGTGAACCAATAATGTGGTATTTGAATGTAAGCAAATGCCATGCCATCGTAAAGTTGTACGATACAATTCCGAGCTCCGATGTTTTGCAACGCCGATGTTAGCTTAATCGAGCAGAGCGGTGTGTAATTCACGCGGTTAATGGGTTACTGGAAACATTTACGAGCGCCCTTGTATTGGGGGGGTAAATACAGTTGTGTTGTGTTGGTGAGGCATGAAGGGGATGTGTCGGGTGGCGATTAGGTCGTTTCTCACGCTTCGTGTCTCGGGTTAACGATCGTAAGACTCGCAAGTAACTTGTTTTTCTGTATTTTTTTTTTTTTTTTCCTTCTCCTCGGGTTGGCCAGGCAGGACTCCAGTTAGGGCGGCTTTTGTGCCTTGGTTATCTGGCATTTGTCTGGAATCCAGAGTCATTGGTGTGTTATCATCCTGGAGTCTGGACGCATTTGCTGCGGCCTCCGGGATGGAATACCTTGGCTAAATATAGACCGCTCCGTCCCTAGAGTGTCTAGGGCAAGACTGGAGGGCCTCATCATAGTCTCATTGTGGCGTATTGCTTGCTACACATCCTTGAATGCAGATGAAAAGATACGTACGAGGGGAGAGAGAGAGAGAGAGAGAGAGAGAGAGAGAGAGAGAGAGAGAGAGAGAGAGAGAGAGAGAGAGAGAGAGAGAATGTTAAAGGAGATATTGGTAGTGGTAGAGAGGGACTTACTCCAGTTGTAGTTAAAGTTATTCCCACGGTGAAATTGGCGGCGTGTACAGCTGTGTAACACAAAATGAAGGTGATGCAGCAATTGACCTGGGAACTTGGACTCCCACACACCCGGGGGGTGTATACACCACACACAGTGACCCAGCCAGCCAGACAGCACGACCCTTTCTCTACCTCTAGATGGGAGTGGGGGCATCTCTTTTATTTCTCCCAGTTGACAAAGGCTTCAGTCACGGGTAGAAGAGTTCTCATCGAGGTCAGCCTCGAATGAGAAAAGAATGCTAAATATACAAAGAAAGACGGGAAAGGTTAAACCAAGAGGTATTGAAAGGGGGCGGTGTTCGCATCCCTGCCCAGCTCCCTCCGAAGGTTCTCGTGTGGGGAATGGTTATATAGGTCGAGGCGGAAGGTAGTTTAGAGCTGTAGTTTGAGTTAAGGATAAAGGATCGTCGCAATTGTTGAATCTTTGGCAATTCCAGCAGAGGTCTCGTGATGTCTCATGTGTTCTGACCCGATGGCACCGTAACATTTGGTCTGTTGTCGTTGTTAGGGCAGACACTGACGGGTCTCATGGTAGGTATTGGCGGTGTGGTTGAGGCATGGCTGGTTGAAGGCCGTACTCTTGTGACCTCCTGGTGGTGATGGTAGTGAGGTAAGAGGGTGGTTGAAGACAAGGCTCTAGTGGCTTCGTGGTGGTGGTGGTGGTAGTGAGGTAAGAGTGTTGAAAGCGAGGCTTTGGTGGCATCATGTGTGTGTGTGTGTGTGTGTGTGTGTGTGTGTGTGGGGACGGGAGTTTGGTTGTCGCAGTGATGGTCGTTGAGTTACAAGCAGACACACACCGCACTCGGCCCACCACCCAAAAGTCCTAGGTGTGGCCACGCCATATTTAATTTACTGAAATGCACACACTGCATACACAGTATGCACTCACGTAGAGACATTAGAGTCAGCTCTTGGATGCATGCGTATCTTCAACACAAAAATGTATACCTAATTTTGGAGGTTCCTTGTATCATTTGTAGACTCTACCACAAAGATTCTGTCGGCCTTCGAAAAATTTTTGTCTAATGCTGAAGAGTAGCAGGTTAGGGGTTGATATAACATATTTTCGACGTGCAGGTTTGATGAGAGCGATATGCCCGTAGACTTGACATATTGGATGCATCAGTCGGCCTTTTGAGCATCCCATCACATCTTCCTATACCGAGGAGATTAAACGTATTGTTGGGCCAGTTTTCTCGAGCATTAGGATTCAAGTCCAAGAAACCAATCCTCACTCTACAGTTTCTCTTATGTGGCCCCACCTTGAATACCGTGGTCAGTTTGGATCACCTTTCTTGAAAAATAGATAGAATAGGGTAACAGCGGCGAGCTACCAAGATGATTCCCGAACTTAGACAGAAATCCTGTGTGAGCCATCCGGATGACCCAAAGATTTTCTGATTATAAAAAAAGTTATGTGGTGATGCAGGCATACAAATGATCAAAGTCTGTGTCAGTCTTGATCTCAAGATAAATCAATCTGCTTTCATTCCTAACATTGGATGGAAACTCGAATGAGGCAAAGTACTTTCTCTTCAGTAGGTTATCACAGGCTTATTTTCAAAATACCGTCAGACTTTCGATGAAAAACGTGATCAGACTTTGGGGTCATCTGCTGCTTGGGGGGACCCAGTAGCTCAAGAGCTGCTCAGGTTTATTACACTGGTGTTGGGTCGCTTGAGCGGTGTGTGTGTGTGTGTGGTGGCTCGGGGCTGCCGCGCCACCAAACAAGCAGAGTGGAGCGAGCCACACTGCTGCCTCTCCCACCTTTATTGTCCACATATCATACTGAAAGTTCTGCATGTCGCTTCCAGGTCTGGGGCCTTCTTTTGGTTGGGACCTGCTCGCCCGCTGGTGGAGGGGTGAGGGAAATGAGCCCAGGACTCCTTGTTGGTCCCAGGGGCGGGGCGGACGCTGGGTGTTGGGTGAGAGGGCTGGTGTAAAAGCCTCTCCTCCCCTTCCCCTGGCGAGGACGAGCGAAAAGGAGAAGGAAGTGGGACGTGACGTGTATCATAAGGCGTTCAGATGGTCACTTAGCGTCGGAGGAAGAGTGCGGCCTCCATAGGGGAGGACCTTTGCCAAGCTTTGATGATGGTAGTTTATGGACGGAGTGGGTTAGTTGGGAGAGTTGTTGACAGGGACGGGCAGCGTTTGGAGACAGGTTTTTATAATATATACTAATAATATGGGTAGCAGGATATTTTCTTTCTTTTAGTTCACACGGATTTCTGAACTCGTTTCTGCTGACAAATTGCAAATAACGTGGAAGGAGTTTGAAAGAATGGTTGGAATTAACCCAGGTGGTGAAAGACTTGATGGCTTACGTATAGAAGCTACAGCCTTACACCCATATCCCTAAGAGCGTCCCCTCTCCTCACAGACCCCAGCGTGAGTCTCCGGTTGTTCCTGTTCTCCTGTTTTTATGTAGTGAAGTCTTTGTCAGACGGTATCAAAGAATTTCACTTAAGATATTTAAAAATTTTATGTAGTCTTCAGGAGACAGCCTCCTCTGTTGGAGAATGACTTCAGTACACATTGTCTTGTGTAAGTGTTTTCCTTGCTTGCGAAAAGTCTTTGTTGTACTGATTGAAAGATCGTAAAACTTTAGCATAAGAGGGAAGAGTACAGGGGGTTTACCTTGGCTCCCCACGTTGTGGATGTAATGAAATGGTTGGGCTGGAGGACATGGATATTAAACCTCTCGAGACGCCTGACCTCGATGGTACGAACCTTGGGTTTGTTGACGTTACCTATGACCCTACCCGTACGGGTCAGGTGGGAGGTCAAGGCCATCATACCCGAAGGGTTCCTCCCGCTCCGTTGTGCTCAGGGGGATCAGGCCACATCGAGGGAAGGGGGTAACAGTAGCCCCGCTGGGTCGTCTTGTGTGCCAGAAATTGATAAAGGAAAACCTAATGGCTTTGAAGTCTGCATTTCAAGGAGTTTTGGAGCCTTTAGAGAAGCGCATCCGTGTACAGTGTACAGGAATTGGTTGAGGAGGACGTGGAGAATAAATGACAGTGATGTGATAGTAGGAAGGGGTGGTGGAAAGGAATCCAGGCCTACAGGACGAAAAGAAGACAGGAAAGTGAGAGGGAAAAGTGAGTGAGGGAGGGCCGAGAAGGGAGTGGGTGGAGAAAGGAGTGAGGGACTCGGGAAGTGTAAGAGGATGAAATGGTGAAGAGCTGGAGGTAATGGCTATATGGGTGAGGGGCGGATGTTGAAGTGTGTAAAGGGAACCGGGCGTCTGGTGATTAGTTTTAGCAGGACGGGTCAGTAATGGGAGAGGGGAAGGGGAGTGGAAGAGGGGAGGAGTGAGGTGTGAAAGGTGAGTGATGGAGAGCGGAAGTCAACAGTGGTAGAGTCGTGAGTGCAGTGTAGACATGAAACATTAAGCAGAGAGGAAGAGGGATCTGAGACAGGGGGGAACAGTAGCGGAAGGAGAGAGAAGGTGAAGACTTGAGGTTGGAGGGAAATGAAATGAGAAAATGAAAATTGGAAGATAGTTGTGGACCGAATGAGGAGGATGAGACAGAATGGGGCAGCAGTAGATGTATTAAAGTGAAATGAAGAGAAATGTAATTCAGATGCCATGAGGATGGGTGTGAAGGGAACAGAGATGAAGAAAGGAGAATGAGACTTCTGGAGACATGAGGTAAGTCGGAGCAGCCATGAGGGCAGTGGAGGGGAGAAATAACCTCATGTCAGGACCAGGAAGGGAGACGCCCCGTCTGACTGAGGGGAGAGGCCACGGTGTTCCGAGCTCAGGCCACATAGCCAGGTGATGGGGAGGCATGCCGGGTGGCCAGCAGCAGGGATCACGCTAGGTTATAAGTAACGGTCTATGGGAGGTCGGGAATAGCATGATAGGCCTACTTATACAATGGTTATTGGTAGAGGACATGCTACTGTGTAAGTAACGGAGTATGGGAGGTCAGGAATAGAGTTTTACTTAAATGGATATTGGGTGGGGTCATGCTACTGTTTAAGTAAAGGGCTGTGGTAGGTCCATAATAGGATTTTACTTATAAAGCTGACATTGACTGGGACACGCGAGTATTTAAGTAATGGACTGCAGGAAGTCAGGAGAAGTATCTTACTTTGAAAGTGGGACACTTGAGTAAGGGATATGCTCCCGTATAAGTAACGAGCTTTGGGTAGTTCAGGAATAAGTGTTTACTTGAAAAGTAGACATCGGGTTGATGGCGAACCATTTGCTGGATGAAGGAAATGTGTAGTTGATGTTATACAAATGACCATGGTTCATACCTCAGCAGAGAATGTAAGGGTACCCCATGGTAGTGATAGCAGTAGATATGACGCTGAAATATAAGCATATGGGAACGAGTCACTTGTGGGGAAAAATGAATTGGCCTGGGATGAAAAGAAAGACGAAGTAATGTTGATAAAAGACGACCTTCCGTAAAGAAATGACGTACTGATGAAGGGAGAATAGACGGTAGCATATTGTAATCCTGGCAGTTGGTGTGGAAATAATATGGTATCATGCTCAAAGGAACATAAATGCTAACAGAAAGACTTTTTTTTCTTTTCACAAGGAAATAAAGCCACATGGTGCGGGGAGCGATAGTGATACACTGTATATATTGTTACACGACCCCACGACCCCTCTTTATGGGGTGCCCCCTGCAGCTTCATCGCTGCACTCCGGGCAGCGGCAGTTGGTGAAATGATGGACCCCCTTGGAGCGAGGAGGTCCTTGGCAAGATTGCTCTTCTTTCCCTCCATTGATGATGATTCTGTCCCACTGAAGGTGAATGCTTGGTCGCGGAGTGACCATTTGCAGTTGAATTCTGATGACACTTGTGTGTTTGTATGTGTGAGTACTTGGCGAAAAAATGGGGAAACAACAGCAAAATAAACAAATGATACACGGTGTAGTAGCGATTGGTTTCCTGTGTCAGTACAGTGGCAGGCCGCTAGGTGTTGACGGTAAGGCGACGGTGGCTGGACGTGTTGCTGGGAGTAGGTGAGGCAGGGACGATGAAGGGGGAACACACCAGTGTCATAATGAGGTGGACGTGTAGAGAGTTACGCCGCCTGCAGGAGGAAATACCAGGTTGCCTTGTGAGAAATAGTATAGTTACGTGGAGGATACGCGTATGTGGCTATAACGTATCAAGGAAGGAAATTAAGAAGTCTTTTCTTTTTTTCTTTAGATGTTTTTGTGATCGTGTATTGTTATGAGTTTGTGGTGAGTGGCTGGATACATACATGGGTATGTTATACGTTAGTGGTATGTGATTTATACATGGGATAAGAAAATTCATTACGTAAGTGTTGTTGAGTTGGTGGATAGCGGAGGTTTAGGTTGTAAGTTGGTGATATATGAGTGTTGTGGGGTGGAGGGGGGGGGGGTTAATATGGGGCATGTTATGACTTGAATAAATTACTGAACTCTGTAAAAGTTGGTCGGGTTAATTAGTAACGAGGAGGCATTGTTATGAATTATTGATAAGTGAGATGGATGAGTGGATGTGGATTAGCCCGGCTGTGGTCACGTGACTCATGCTAGTTATGAGAGTGGAGACGCTGCCGACTTTGAGACATAGGGAGAGGTGGGGCTAGGCATGAGGTCACGGGAGTAGAAGGGTGGAGGTGTTGGTTGTAGGGAGAAGGGTGAGTGTTGGGAAGGGCACGAGCGTGGACAGTGGATAATGAAAATGGTGAGTGTTTTGGGAATATGAAAATGAGAAGTGTTGGATGTGTATGGAAAGGAGAAGATAAAAAAACATGTTGGTGGGCATGTTGAAGAGGGAGTGAGGATAGGGAGTTTGGGGAGTGAATGAGAGTGGGAAGTATAGGGCAGACTCAAGGTGAGGAGCGAGAGTATGTGGGGAGGGGAGTGGTATGAGACCTCACACGTAGGGGGGAAGAATACGCGAGGAGAACCCATCTCAGGGGCTGGCTGGCAGCTATTGACAATTTCCATTGTAATACCTGGGATAGGAGGGAAGGCCTCCGGAACAGTGAGTGGGAGAGAGATGAGGAAGGGACGGGGGATGGGGGGGGGGCGGGGGAGAGGCTGCAGCCTTGGCTGGAGATTGAATGGTAACATTGTATGAGGGAGATACGAGAGTGGGGTGGGGGGATGAGGGAGTGTGGAAGGTTGAGGGGGTTACAGTTGTCGAGAGGATGGGTGGGGGTGGGAGAGGATAGGGGGGGAAGGGGAGGTGATGGAGGAACTTGTGATGGAGGGACGGGTTGAGATAAGAAAATATTGATCAAGTACTTAAGCGGATGGAGGGAAGACAGATGGTAGGAGGAAGAGGAGGAGGTCGGGTCTTGAGGCAGAGTGAGAGTGGGTCAGATCAATGGGGGAGTGGCCAGCTACAGGCCCGCAAGATTTGGTCCATTGTGTGAGAGGAGGAGGAGGAGGAGGGGTGCTGCTGCTGCTGGTGGTGCTGGTGGAGGGGGAGAAGCACGCTCCTCTCATAACGGGAGACGTGGCTGTGAGACGGACCGTGTTGCCAGGCGAATCTTGCTGGTGTGAGAGGGATGGTTGTGGCCAGGCGAAGATTTCTTGTTCTGATAGGGACGTCGGGGGTATGAGAGGTACAGGGATAGTGTGGGAGGTCAATAGTGGTTGTGATGGGGACGATGGGGGTGGGAATGGTATCGGAGGGACATGGGAATGGGGGCGGTAGTGGTATCAAGAGTGAGGATAGTGGTATGGGAGTGGCTACAGTATGGTAGTGATGTTAGAGAGGATGGTGTTATGGGAACGACCATTTTATGGTCGTAGTGTGAGGACGAGAATGGTAGTATGGGGACGACCATAGTATGATAACAGTGTGAGACTGAAGATGGTAGTATGGGCACGACCATAATGTGGTACCGATAAAAGGGTGGTAGCGGTCATGTCTGGTTAGGGAGGGTGGTGTTGAGAGAGGAACGATGGTTGTGTGAGAGGGAGGGAGGGTTGGTTGTAAGCTCAGAGTGACATCGGTGACGTGAGAACTACTAAGGTGTTTTGAGAGGGTAGACGGTGGCGGTGTGAGAGTGACGTCGTTGGTGTGAGAAACAGACGTAGCGAGGCGAGCCAGGCGGTGAGGGGCAGCATACAGCCCTCTAAGAGAGGAGGACAAAAGAGGCCCTTCATATAATGATAATAATGATAAGAGGAGGAGGAGGAGGAGGGTGATAATGAGAGTAGGGTTGAGGCTGCGCTGGAGCTGGTCATTTGGTGAGAGGCCGGGATGGGCACGTCAAGAAGGGGGAAATGTAAGGGAATAAATGGAGAATCCCAACTCAAGGGATGGGATTGTTTGAGAGGAGAGCGGTTGCAGTGAGAGCTTGGGTGGGGACGAGGAGTGGAGGGGGAGAGTAGTGTGACAGGCGGAGGAAAGACAGGTAACAGGAGACCTGATGGTCCATGACGGGGTCTCTACAGGAGGACAGTAATACTATTGTCCTGAGGACATAATCCTGTTTTTGGAAGAGACATAAGAGTGAAGCTGATGGCTCCTCCTCACTCTCCCTGCCCTCCAGCACAACAGCCGACAAGAGAAATGTTGAAATGGAACTTCTTGTAGAATCGTTAGAGTATACTGCCCTGGAGATTTTATAGGGAAGTATGAGGATGTAAAGTTCCTTGCTGTAATTGCAGCGGGGTTCCCTGAGGAGGAGGGGACTCAAGTCTAAATTGGAACAGAAAATTGTCTGAATTTTAAAACGTATTTAGATGTCTTTAAAAGCCTGTATTTTAACGTTAGATATCACTGAAGTACTTAGCCATGGTTGGATGTTAATGTTAGGCTTCTTATTGACAACATCTGGGGGTAATTAGTATATGCATGTGTATGGGAGGGGTGGGTTGGGCCATTTCTTTCGTCTGTTTCCTTGCGCTACCTCGCAAACGCGGGAGACAGCGACAAAGTATAATAGAAAATAAAAATTTTGGTAGCTGAATCTCTGTCTATCCTGAAGACATTTTTGTATGTTGCAGAAATAGTTTTATTATTATGAAGACTCTCATTACATCTCCTCGGTGTCTGTCGGGTTTTATTTAGAAGAATTTTAGACTTCGGTCTTTCTTAATGAGGCGTATTTCTGAGCCACGGAAACAGTTTTGTTGTTGTTCTCTGTATTCTTTCTAGTGGTGTTGAGAGAGGAAGATGGTGCTGTAAAAGGAATGGAAAACTGATGAAAAATTTTGGTTTTAGAATTAAGGGGAATGAAGGGAGAGCGTCCGTAGAGGACAGAGTGGAAGAGATGAATGTCGTGAAAGCAGTAGAAGGAAAGGGAGGATATTCACGCTGCAGAGCGGCAGCGGGGAGGGATGAAGAACTAGGACAGGGAGAGGAACAGAGCCATGGCGGGGAGAGAAGAGCTGGGATAGAGAGAAGAGCGGAGCGTGGCGGGGAGGGATGAAGAGCTGTGACAGGGAAAGTTCTAGAACAACAGAGGCGGGGGGAAAAAGGGGGGGAGGGGGGTAGGGAGTTGCAACAGTGTGGGGCGGGAAGAAATGAAGCAGAGGTGGGGAGAGATGTAGCAGAGTGGGAGTGGGGAGAGATGTAGTAGAATGAGGACAGGGAGGAGTTAGGCAGAGTGGGTGCGGGGAGAGGTTTAGCAGAGTGGGAGAGGGAAGAGGTTTAGCAGAGTGGAAGAGGGAAGAGGTTTGGCAGAGTGGGAGCGGGGAGAGGTTTAGCAAAGTGGGAGCGGGGAGAGGTTTAGTAGAGTGGGAGAGGGAAGAGGTTTAGCAGAGTGGGAGAGGGAAGAGGTTTAGCAGAGTGGGAGAGGGAAGAGGTTTAGCAGAGTGGGAGAGGGAAGAGGTTTAGCAGAGTGGGAGAGGGAAGAGGTTTAGCAGAGTGGGAGAGGGAAGAGGTTTAGCAGAGTGGGAGAGGGAAGAGGTTTAGCAGAGTGGGAGAGGGAAGAGGTTTAGCAGAGTGGGAGAGGGAAGAGGTTTAGCAGAGTGGGAGAGGGAAGAGGTTTAGCAGAGTGGGAGAGGGAAGAGGTTTAGCAGAGTGGGAGAGGGAAGAGGTTTAGCAGAGTGGGAGAGGGAAGAGGTTTAGCAGAGTGGGAGAGGGAAGAGGTTTAGCAGAGTGGGAGAGGGAAGAGGTTTAGCAGAGTGGGAGAGGGAAGAGGTTTAGCAGAGTGGGAGAGGGAAGAGGTTTAGCAGAGTGGGAGAGGGAAGAGGTTTAGCAGAGTGGGAGAGGGAAGAGGTTTAGCAGAGTGGGAGAGGGAAGAGGTTTAGCAGAGTGGGAGAGGGAAGAGGTTTAGCAGAGTGGGAGAGGGAAGAGGTTTAGCAGAGTGGGAGAGGGAAGAGGTTTAGCAGAGTGGGAGAGGGAAGAGGTTTAGCAGAGTGGGAGAGGGAAGAGGTTTAGCAGAGTGGGAGAGGGAAGAGGTTTAGCAGAGTGGGAGAGGGAAGAGGTTTAGCAGAGTGGGAGAGGGAAGAGGTTTAGCAGAGTGGGAGAGGGAAGAGGTTTAGCAGAGTGGGAGAGGGAAGAGGTTTAGCAGAGTGGGAGAGGGAAGAGGTTTAGCAGAGTGGGAGAGGGAAGAGGTTTAGCAGAGTGGGAGAGGGAAGAGGTTTAGCAGAGTGGGAGAGGGAAGAGGTTTAGCAGAGTGGGAGAGGGAAGAGGTTTAGCAGAGTGGGAGAGGGAAGAGGTTTAGCAGAGTGGGAGAGGGAAGAGGTTTAGCAGAGTGGGAGAGGGAAGAGGTTTAGCAGAGTGGGAGAGGGAAGAGGTTTAGCAGAGTGGGAGAGGGAAGAGGTTTAGCAGAGTGGGAGAGGGAAGAGGTTTAGCAGAGTGGGAGAGGGAAGAGGTTTAGCAGAGTGGGAGAGGGAAGAGGTTTAGCAGAGTGGGAGAGGGAAGAGGTTTAGCAGAGTGGGAGAGGGAAGAGGTTTAGCAGAGTGGGAGAGGGAAGAGGTTTAGCAGAGTGGGAGAGGGAAGAGGTTTAGCAGAGTGGGAGAGGGAAGAGGTTTAGCAGAGTGGGAGAGGGAAGAGGTTTAGCAGAGTGGGAGAGGGAAGAGGTTTAGCAGAGTGGGAGAGGGAAGAGGTTTAGCAGAGTGGGAGAGGGAAGAGGTTTAGCAGAGTGGGAGAGGGAAGAGGTTTAGCAGAGTGGGAGAGGGAAGAGGTTTAGCAGAGTGGGAGAGGGAAGAGGTTTAGCAGAGTGGGAGAGGGAAGAGGTTTAGCAGAGTGGGAGAGGGAAGAGGTTTAGCAGAGTGGGAGAGGGAAGAGGTTTAGCAGAGTGGGAGAGGGAAGAGGTTTAGCAGAGTGGGAGAGGGAAGAGGTTTAGCAGAGTGGGAGAGGGAAGAGGTTTAGCAGAGTGGGAGAGGGAAGAGGTTTAGCAGAGTGGGAGAGGGAAGAGGTTTAGCAGAGTGGGAGAGGGAAGAGGTTTAGCAGAGTGGGAGAGGGAAGAGGTTTAGCAGAGTGGGAGAGGGAAGAGGTTTAGCAGAGTGGGAGAGGGAAGAGGTTTAGCAGAGTGGGAGAGGGAAGAGGTTTAGCAGAGTGGGAGAGGGAAGAGGTTTAGCAGAGTGGGAGTGGGGAGAGATGTTAGTAGAATGAGGACAGGGAGGAGTTAGGCAGAGTGGGTGCGGGGAGAGGTTTAGCAAAGTGGGAGCGGGGAGAGGTTTAGCAAAGTGGGAGCGGGGAGAGGTTTAGCAAAGTGGGAGCGGGGAGAGGTTTAGCAAAGTGGGAGCGGGGAGAGGTTTAGCAAAGTGGGAGCGGGGAGAGGTTTAGCAAAGTGGGAGCGGGGAGAGGTTTAGCAAAGTGGGAGCGGGGAGAGGTTTAGCAAAGTGGGAGCGGGGAGAGGTTTAGCAGAGTGGGAGAGGGAAGAGGTTTAGCAGAGTGGGAGAGGGAAGAGGTTTAGCAGAGTGGGAGAGGGAAGAGGTTTAGCAGAGTGGGAGAGGGAAGAGGTTTAGCAGAGTGGGAGAGGGAAGAGGTTTAGCAGAGTGGGAGAGGGAAGAGGTTTAGCAGAGTGGGAGAGGGAAGAGGTTTAGCAGAGTGGGAGAGGGAAGAGGTTTAGCAGAGTGGGAGAGGGAAGAGGTTTAGCAGAGTGGGAGAGGGAAGAGGTTTAGCAGAGTGGGAGAGGGAAGAGGTTTAGCAGAGTGGGAGAGGGAAGAGGTTTAGCAGAGTGGGAGAGGGAAGAGGTTTAGCAGAGTGGGAGAGGGAAGAGGTTTAGCAGAGTGGGAGAGGGAAGAGGTTTAGCAGAGTGGGAGAGGGAAGAGGTTTAGCAGAGTGGGAGAGGGAAGAGATGTGTAGAATGAGGACAGGGAGGAGTTAGGCAGAGTGGGTGCGGGGAGAGGTTTAGCAAAGTGGGAGCGGGGAGAGGTTTAGCAAAGTGGGAGCGGGGAGAGGTTTAGCAAAGTGGGAGCGGGGAGAGGTTTAGCAAAGTGGGAGCGGGGAGAGGTTTAGCAAAGTGGGAGCGGGGAGAGGTTTAGCAAAGTGGGAGCGGGGAGAGGTTTAGCAAAGTGGGAGCGGGGAGAGGTTTAGCAAAGTGGGAGCGGGGAGAGGTTTAGCAGAGTGGGAGAGGGAAGAGGTTTAGCAGAGTGGGAGAGGGAAGAGGTTTAGCAGAGTGGGAGAGGGAAGAGGTTTAGCAGAGTGGGAGAGGGAAGAGGTTTAGCAGAGTGGGAGAGGGAAGAGGTTTAGCAGAGTGGGAGAGGGAAGAGGTTTAGCAGAGTGGGAGAGGGAAGAGGTTTAGCAGAGTGGGAGAGGGAAGAGGTTTAGCAGAGTGGGAGAGGGAAGAGGTTTAGCAGAGTGGGAGTGGGGAGAGATGTTAGTAGAATGAGGACAGGGAGGAGTTAGGCAGAGTGGGTGCGGGGAGAGGTTTAGCAAAGTGGGAGCGGGGAGAGGTTTAGCAGAGTGGGAGAGGGAAGAGGTTTAGCAGAGTGGGAGAGGGAAGAGGTTTAGCAGAGTGGGAGAGGGAAGAGGTTTAGCAGAGTGGGAGAGGGAAGAGGTTTAGCAGAGTGGGAGAGGGAAGAGGTTTAGCAGAGTGGGAGAGGGAAGAGGTTTAGCAGAGTGGGAGAGGGAAGAGGTTTAGCAGAGTGGGAGAGGGAAGAGGTTTAGCAGAGTGGGAGAGGGAAGAGGTTTAGCAGAGTGGGAGAGGGAAGAGGTTTAGCAGAGTGGGAGAGGGAAGAGGTTTAGCAGAGTGGGAGAGGGAAGAGGTTTAGCAGAGTGGGAGAGGGAAGAGGTTTAGCAGAGAGGGTCGTGTGAGTTCCGTGTTGTAAAATGTTATGTGTGAGGTTGAGAGGTTGTGTGTTTGTGGACCGAATACCAGCAACCCACGATGCCTGGGTTGGAAAGTGTTACATATAATGTAATCAACTGAATCTTATTCTGTTATCTTATTTTAAGTTACTTTTGGTCTTGTACTTTCGTTACTTTTCATGTTCCTTATGTCTGTGGATGAAATGTCCAAGTGGACTTGCTGAAGCACCATGAAAATTAAGCCATGTGCTTAATTAAGGAGAGTCGTATTTCCAGCCATTCCAGTGGACCTGTGTCGTGGCTCTAGGAGGCGAGGGGGACCATCACGCAGGGCAGGTAATTTTGCTGCGTGCCCTCCAGGCCCATGAAAATTCCAGGCTCCAGAATGGAATCCTGGAAAAGAAAAATTCCAAATTGTAATAGATTAGCATTTCTGCTCTGTATATTGTTTGTTTGTTCATGTAGATTATCCAAAAGACTTTTGTTCTATTGCCAGTCTGCTCTTGTAGAATAGTAGAATTCTCTTCCATGGGCTGTTTGTCCACGTGGAATGTTTTCCACTTATCATCTTCGTATCCTGTTTGATCTCATAGAATGGCCCCAAAAACTCTACTCAGTAGCTCTCTACAGAGCAATCTACAGTTACATAAGTGTAGTGTGCGGGAAGGGAGCTTTACATTCCTGTGTGTGTGTGTGTGTGTGTGTGTGTGTGTGTGTGTGTGTGTGTGTGTGTGTGTGTGTGTGTGCGTGTGGTTTCCCAATATGACAGTCCCCCGTATCGATAGTAGTGAATCAGTTGGTGGTGGTGGTTGTGGCGTTGGGTGGTTGGCCACCACTTCCAGGCCCGCTCCCATATCCTTTAAACCCTCGCTCCGCCCCCTTTCGATCTTACTGGGATTGGCTCTCTCGCCCACCCCGAATTTACGGGGTCTTGGCTCCCTCCCCGACAGTTTAAGTGGGTTTTGGCTCCTCCTCCGATTTTATTGGTTTTAGGAATTATCTCCTTTAATTCTACTGGGTGTTGGCTCCTCCCTCCTTCGATTCTCCTGGGTTGTGGCCCGGCCACTCTCTCCTTGGGAGGGCCAGCGGGGACCGAGCCCTCTCCCATGGTGGGTGAGATGGAGCACGTGGGAGCCCAGCGTGTATACGTGATGGGGAGACGGGGTACGTGGGAGCCTAGCCTATATACGTGATGTAGAGATGTGAGGAGAGATACTGGGTGTATAGAAATGGTGGAGTGGTAGTGGCAGATGATGGCACGGAGTAGAAACAGTGGTTAGGTGGTGTCTGGTGGTGAGACAGACACATTGGTCAGGTGGTGGCACAGTGCGGAAACAGTTGTCAAGTGATGGCGGATGGTGGTTCAGTGTGGAAGCAATGGTCCTGTGGTGGTAGACGGTGGCACAGTGTGCTACAGTGGTGGCAGATTGTGGCACAGTGTGGGCAAATGGTGGTCAGCCAGTCCCCGCTGACACATGCGATGGAAGCGTACGTGTGTGTGTGTGTGTGTGTGTGTGTGTGTGTGTGTGTGTGTTGGTAGGGAAGGGGGAGGGCATATTGGGGTGTCGGTGCTTTGGGACAGAGTGGGGGCATTGGGAGAGATTTTGTGTGGGGTGCTTGGGGTTATGATGGGTGCTGATGTGGTTGGTGTGGGTGGTGGATCCAGGGGGTGGTGTGTGGGGGTTGGGGGGTGGGTGCCGGCGCCTTGATCAATAGCAACCTCTTCATACTTGGCCCCCCCGCAAACCCTTGAGCCAGAGTTGCACGCCTCTCCCTCCTCCCCCAGCACCATGCCCCTTCTCACCTCCCCTCCCCACTCAAGCCTGCTGCGCTACTTTACAGCCCCCCTTCCCTCCCCTCCCCCTAAACTCTAATTTATGGTATCCTTGTTTGCGGCCCCCCCCCCCAGGTATATGTTAGTTTGCCGTCAAAGCCCCTGATGTATGGTAGTTTACCTCTGCGCTCTGCGTATGGTAGTTTACATTTTGTCCTATAATGTATAATTGTTTACATTCTGCCTCTTGATATGTATCAGTTTACATTCTGCTTCCTGATGTATATTGAACTAGCGTGCCTTTTGGCCCCCGTGCGTGTTAGTTTACCTTCTGAACCCCTGAGGAATGTTAGTTTACCTCTTAAATCTCTATTGTATATTAGTTTACCTTCTGCCCCTTGAAATGATTTAGTATACGTTCTTACACCTGAGGTATGATGAACTAGTTTACTTTCTGATCCCTTAATCAAAGCTAGTCTACCTCGTAAACTTCTAATATGTTCTAGTTTGCCCCCTGACCCCTGATGTATGTTAGTATACCTTGTGTCCCCTGGTGTACGTTAAACTAGCGTACCTACTGACCCGGTGTATAGGTTAGAGTGGTTCACCTTTGACCTTCGTTATTGTGCTTCGTCATTCACTCCCGTTTCCTCTTGAGCCGCCCGCCCGACCCTGGTTTTGTTCGGCGGGTCGGGGTTGTGCCGTGGACACCTGGTATACGCCTCCTGACGTGGTCACCTCCGTCAGCTCTACCTGGGCCCAGATTCATGTCATTTTGGTATATCCATTTAACCCTTGTCAGTCCCAGCTGTATCAGCTGTCGTATGCTTATTATGTGTCCACTTCCATATGCTTCTCCTCCACCCACTTCCTCGGTAGCTGACCCACATTCAACTTTTCTTCCGTCGTCATGTTGGCTTCTTTGGCTCTACGTTATCTGTAGTCTTCATGTTTTTGTTTCCTTTTCGCCTCCTGTTATACCGAAAATCAGTTAGTCCC
This sequence comes from Panulirus ornatus, assembly GCF_036320965.1. Taxonomy (NCBI): domain Eukaryota; kingdom Metazoa; phylum Arthropoda; class Malacostraca; order Decapoda; family Palinuridae; genus Panulirus; species Panulirus ornatus. The sequence goes on from NC_092279.1 coordinate 12,124,644, forward strand.
TCTTCCTTCTATTTTGATCATCTGTTCTTCTTTGTACCATGAGTGGGTGATGTCCTTTTGTCAGATGTCTTGATTTTTTATTTTTTGTCCCCATTTAAACAGTGGGTTCACATGAGTGGCACAAAGTCAGCTGTTTTTTGGGGGGATGCTGCATATTTTTTTTCCTTGGTGGTCCTTACTTTTCTCCGTTATTAAGGTACCCCTTATCCCCCATCCCCCATCTGTTGCTTCATTGATTACCTTGCGCAGTGTCTTCTTTTGGTTCAAAGCCTTTGTTATGGTGCATTATCTCGTATCCACACATTACCCTTTTGTGTTCCGTCTTTTCATCCCAGCTACTCCGTTAGCACGAACATTATACCTTATTTTCCTGGCGCTCATCCGTCGAGTGAGTGTGTTGACGCGTGTGGAACGCTCCTTCTTTCCTGGAGTGGAGTGGTCCGTGTGTGGTGTGGGCCACGCCTCAGGAAACTGACCTTGCCTCTCGTGATGATGGCCAGACTCATAGCTCGTTACGAGTCTGTGACGCATCTCCTGTCTGGCTTCTGATGATGTCCCACGGAGGCGCTGTCTGCTCCTTGATGGATCTGATACAGTCACACTCGCTCCCTGGCTTGTGTTGAGCCTGTTCTAGCCGTTGTCTGGCCTGTGTTGGATCTGTTCCAACTGTCGTCTGGCCTGTGATGGATCTGGTATAGCCAGTGTCTGGCTTGTGTTAGACCCGGTATAGCCGGTGTTTAGCGTGTGCTGGACCCGATACAGTTGTGCTGGACCAGATATGGCCATTACGTGGCGTGCGTTGTGTAGTCTGTTTGTGGCCAGTGTACATATATATCGGGCATGATGTGTCAGGTTGCCAGCCAGTGTCCGGCACGTCAGGCGCGACGCCCACACTAACTGGCATCTTCATTTCCTGCTGGATAGTCTTTTGAGCAGCAGGTGTCGGACGGGGCCGTTAATTACTGCCTGCCACACTGTTGACGCAGGCATAATGCCCCGCCGTGAGGAGTAGTGGTCCTCTTCTCTGTCCGTCCGTCTCTCTCTCTCTCTCTCTCTCTCTCTCTCTCTCTCTCTCTCTCCCTGAGTCATGACCTCAGGTCGCCCACATCAGGTCATGCAACTCGTAAGGTGGTCATCATCAGTCACCGCCCGCCGTGTCATATGCCGCCCGCCGCCCACGGTCCGGCTGGCGGCAGCGCCATCTCTTTATTAATGGTCGAAGGTGACGCACGACTTACATAGCAGCCTCGTGAACACAGCGGTACGACCTTTGAGCCTGATGGTGCGACTCCTTGATCACGATAGCACGACCCTTGGGCATCATGGTCTGGCCTTTGACCTAACCCGTGAGAGTCAGGTCGTCATACTCAAAATGTGCTGACTGGTCATTCTGTCGTGCTGAAAGTCGTACCGTCCGGCTGTGGGGGGTCGTACAAAGTGATCAGTGATCCGACGTATATTGTATTGTCTCGCCACACGGTGGGAGTCATTCGTTCGTCGACCCAGCCACTGATACTTCCCACACTGCCAATACACACATCCCACTCCTCCTTCCCACACAGCCACACCACACAGGCTACCACACTACCCATACAGACCTTCCTCCTACGCCGCAGCATGTGGACGCCCACGCCTCCCCCACACACGCTAGCCTAAGCTCGTCTCGCCAAGTTCGTCTTATTCCAACAGGTTCTCCATTCAGATCCAGCTTGCCTCCCACGCCACCAACACACCTACTTAGGCTGCCTCCGCGCGCCAGAACTAACCCGTGACGTGTTACAAGTCTACGTTACCCACGCGTTTCAGTCCCTGCTGATTATTTATGCATATATATATATATATATATATATATATATATATATATATATATATATATATATATTTTATTTATTTTGCTTTGTCGCTGTCTCCCGCGTTAGCGAGGTAGAGCAAGGAAACAGACGAAAGAATGGCCCAACCCACCCACATACACATGTATATACATACACATCCACACATGTGAATTATTTATATATATATATATATATATATATATATATATATATATATATATATATATATATATATATATACATATATATATATAGATATTTTTTTCGTAATCTCTTGCGTTAGCGAGTTAGCGCCAGGGATGGACGATGAATGGCTTCCTTTGCTCACACACACACACACACACACACACACACACACACACACACACACACACACACACACACACACACACGTAAACGTAAGTAAACAGATGTGGAAATAGCCACACTACGATATGCAGATAAGATTGTCGTTATATTGGGCATCTTCTGGCCAGGTGAAAACGTCGGGTTTAGGCTGCCGTACTGGAGGGGGCCACGTGGACACGCCCCCGTATTGACGTGACATGAATAGGTGGCTGTGTGCTCAGGGGATAAGCCCTCCTGCTTAGGGGATTAAGGTAGCGTAATTACCATGGTATCGTGGCTGGTCAAGGGCTAAGGTTATCATCTTCCAAGCTGTAATCATATATGTTATATATCTTGCTAACGAGGTTATCTTACCTGGGGTTTTATATCGGTATAATTACGTCATCCCACTCACGGGCTATATGTGTATATATGAGTATAGTAATTAGGTAACATGAACAAGTCGTAAAGTTGTCTTGGTGCTGGAAGGATAAGTTATCATACAGCGTACGTCAAGTAGTTACCTTCCGTGATGACCCTTCCTCCTGGCTTGTTCAGGTTACCATGGTTAAGTTGTAATGCTCTCAAGTTAACCCACCACCTCCCTCCCCCCCGTGTGGATGAGTTATGTAAGTGTTCGTGCCCCAAGGTCATCATGAGTGATTAAGTTATCCTGCTTGAGTAGTGAGTTGTCGTCCTCATGGGCGTATGTTTTGCGGAATGGGATTGTGTGGGTTGACCTGTTGAGACAACGACTTTACGATCCTTAGATAGGATAGTTTGACCTTTCGCTTGGCTCCTGAAAGGGTCAGGTTGGAGGCCAGGGGCCAACCTATCCAAGGGTCGTCCCGTCGTGCTCAGACGGTCGTTAATTACGACCATGCGACTGGTTTAGAAACGTGTTTGTTTGATATGGAACGACGTGTCTGGCAGTAGGGAGACGTCTCGTGTCTTGTGTCCCTCAGTGTAGAGCACAACAGGTGAGGTTGGCACATAATCCCCAGTCTCAGCGGTCGACTTTCTTGAGCACAAGACGATCAGTCTGCTTAACACATTCATGCCTCATGAGGGAGAACAAGATTATGATCCACTTATGATGTCTCGCGATATTCAGACTGGAGAGGCAGACTTTAGAACGGTGCTGAAACTATGATCAGTATGTTACTAACAGTTCACTCGATAATCGGTGACATTTAACATGAACATTTATTTGGTTATCGGTGTTAAATCTCACGATGATTATGTTGAAGCCCCATAAGCTGGGTGATGGCGGTTTCAGAGTCGTTCAAACGCCCACAATTCCTTGTACGTTTTATGCTGTTGAAATAGTGAAGACATGACATAGCTAGTGGATGTAGGCGTGTGGCATGACTGTAATAGTGAAGACATGACATAGCTAGTGGATGTAGGCGTGTGGCATGACTGTAATAGTGAAGACATGACATAGCTAGTGGATGTAGGCGTGTGGCATGACTGTAATAGTGAAGGCAGGCGTGTGGCATGACTGTAATAGTGAAGACATGACGTAGCTAGTGGATGTAGGCTTGTGGCATGACTGTAATAGTGAAGGCAAGCGTGTGGCACATCTTTAGTAGTGAAGACAGTCTTGTAGCATGAGTGTCATCGTGAAGGCATGCCTGTTGAAGGCAGACGTGTGGTCAGCGGCTACGACGCGGGCGGTGTTTAGGGGTAGGAGGGAGGGGGGGGTGTCTTGGAGTGAATGGCCCGGTAATAAATGGCCGGGGGGTGAATATTGGAGTAATTGTTCGTGTGATAAATGGCCCGAGGGTGGATGTGAGAGTCAGCCTCGCGGTAATAAATGGCTTCTGGGGAAAATTTAGGAATACGGCTTAAATGTCAAGGTAAGAAATGTCCTTGAAGGTGAATGTTGGAGTTTGTAATGCGCTGATGTTAAATGTTGGCGTGTAACGTTGGAGGGCTGCGTCCTGAGTGTGAATGTTGGAGAAATCGTCGGAGAAGTCTTGGATATAGCTTGAGGATAAATGTTGGAGAGACTGTCGGAGATGGTCGTGCATAGCCTGAGGGTGAATGTTGGAGTAGTGTTGCTGAAGTAGTGCTTGACGTGAGGGTGAATGTTGGAGTACTGTTTGGAGTAGAACGTGCGCTTGAGGGTCATTGTTGAAGTAAGTACTTGGCCAGAGGACGATTGTTGGAGTAGCAAATGACTCTGGTGAGTATTTGAGTGGGTATGAGCGTATTGGATGAAGTACAGGTAAATATTGGGGTGAATATCGGTGTAGGATATAACGTCAGGGTAAGTATGGCACTGAATATCGGCGGTGGGGGTGAACATAAGGATGAATATCGGCATATTAGATGATGGTTGAATATAGTATGAATATTGGTATGATGAATGACATGATGGTGGTTAGAGTGAATATCGGCATAGTGCATGGCATGTGTGGTGGGTCAAGGTGAATAGATATAGTCTTAGTGAGCAACGTTTGTGAAGCTCCAGGTAAATGTCTTAGTAATATATGACGTGAGGGAGAATGTTACGGTTGAATGTTGTCGAAAAAATTGACATTAAGGTGGAATATCGGGATGAATATCGTCTTAATGAGTGAATATCGTAAAAGGTGATATTAGAGTGAATTTCGTAGTAGTAACAACCAAGGCGAGGGTAGATATCATCGTATGGATGACGTTAGGGTAAATATCTGGTAAATATCGCGGTAATAGACGAGACGGGGTTCGGGGTCGATCCAGGCGACCTCTTCTCTGACAGATGATCACTAATCACCCCCCCCCCCTCCCTCTGGGGGCCGCACCTGCAGCCTGCGAAAAGGCTAGAGAGGGTGTGTGTGTGTGTGTGTGTGTGTGTGTGACCCAGGCGAGGATTACCGTCCTGGCCAGACTTGCCAGGTAATGCAGTTTCCAGCCCCAGCCGTGAGACGATGCCTTGTTTAGGCTACACACGATACTGCAGGACGATCATCCTGGGGTATTATCCAGCAGCGTTGGCGGAGGCCATCCTGGGAGACGTAAGTCGGGTCTTGGTCGTTACACATGCATTTTCTGTCTCTCGCACGACACTAATTTTTTCTATATATAGACTTGAAACTAGGTGTATTAGAGAGAAAAACGAAAGTTAACGCAGAAAAGCCCGTCACTGTGGAATGCATATGTCATGGCGTGCAATTGTGTAGGAAGGTATTCAGAACTAGGCTGGTACGTGGCCAGCCCCTCCTACAGGGCGCCCCTTAGGGTTGCGGTAAAAATGCTAGCCCTTCCCTCAGGACCTTGGGTTATATTCATCATGAGTATCGTTATTATTCATCATCACTCATCATCTGTAAAGTCGTTTGGAATATATGCTCGTTTGTTTGCCTCTCTCATACCCCGACGGCTTGGATCCCCTGTGTAAATATATGCAGGATGTGAGGGTGGTGTGTGGGGGGAGCTGTATGGTGTGGTGCTGGAGGGGGGGGTTGGAGGAATGGCTGTGGCACATACTTGCCCAGCACGGGAGGGGCACAGCTCCATGGTGGAGGGGGAGAAACCTGCTCCGGAACTGATTTGCACTGCTAATGTTGGCTTTTATAACTGGGGTAAGCCGGAGTGAGGGCGTTGAGTGGGGGTTGTAATGACCTTTGGAGAGGGGAGGGAACGACAGCTGGGGGAGGGAACGACAGCTGGGGAGGGAACGACAGATGGGGAGGGAACGACAGCTTGGGAGAGAACGACAGCTTGGGAGGGAAAGACAAGTGGGGATGAAACATTAGCTGGAGGAGGAGACGACCGCTGGGGGATGGAGCAACTACAAGCAAGGGGACGACCTCTTTAGGAAGAAGATGACTGCTTTTGATCAGTAAGGCAGTGGAGAATTAGGTTATTATTTGTTCTCCTTATACATCCATAGTAATCGATATTTTGTGGAAATAACTGCACAGGACAGCCGATTTCATACTAGAAATGAAAAGATTATAAGGAGAGAATTATTTGAACAATTATTTTGTATATAAGATAATTATGAAGTTTCTGGTGGAGAGGGATAAACTCCCAGGACTCCCTGAGGCCCCCACACCCATCCAGGGACAACTGCAGTTCTAAGACTTGCGTTACGGTCTCAGTAGCAGGGTCAGGATAGACTCCTGTGAAGGGACAGCACTCTCTTGCGTCAACTGATCATGATACAGCCTCGACCAATGTGACTTTTCACTCGTGATGTGACCTGAGGCTGGCAAGGTCCGTCGCCGCTTAACACACCTGCAGCACTCAGGAAGCTGGCCACGTCCACCGGTCGATACCACAGGTCATAAAGTTGATGTGTGTGCATGTGTGTGTCTGCAAAGAATGCAAAAATATTGGCCATTGTCAAAAAAGTGCGGACCTGATGGCCGTTGTCGAAGAGGGCAGAAAAGTTGGTAATAGTCAGAGAGAAATGTTGGGGTCCGGCCGGGTACGTGGACGTGTGAGACTGGGGTCCCGCCGAGTAAATTTAATTGTGGTCGGGCGTAATTTTATGAGCTTAATTATATAGAGTTCGGTAAGTAATTGCTTCCATTATCGTCAGACTATCAGAAACATCTATAAAAACAACATATTGTCATCTTTTTAATTGTGGTCATTATGGCCAGCACGGAGGGTTCTCTTCATTTCCTGGTTGCATGGTGTTTCCATTTTATCCCCTTGAGCACGACGATACGGCCCTTGAGCACGACGATACGGCCCTTGAGCACGACGATACGGCCCTTGAGCACGACGATACGGCCCTTGAGCACGACGATACGGCCCTTGAGCACGACGATACGGCCCTTGAGCACGACGATACGGCCCTTGAGCACGACGATACGACCCTTGAGCACGACGATACAGCCCTCGCTTACGGCGATACGACTCTTGAGCACGACGATACAGCCCTCGCTTACGGCGATGCGACTCTTGAGCACGACGTTACAGCCCACTATGGTATGGTGTGGCTATCACACCGAGGGCGTTTGCGTGATGCTCAGAATGTATGGTGCAACATGTGTGGCGGGCGGGGGGCCAGCCATCCTCTTCTGTTGTCTCAGTAGCCTGGTGGGTACAGAGCCATCCTGGCACTGACGTAGGCGCAGCTGCCTGGAACTGGCACTAAGATGTTATGGCTACAACTGCTCTTTGTTAAGGAGGAGCGAGAAATGGCCGGTGTTTACCAGCCGGTGAGGGGTAAGAGGACGTGGGAGGGAAGGAATTATGCGAAGGAAGGTTGAATGGGACCGGAGGGGACTTGCGAGGGAAGGGGACGTGGGAGGGAAGATGCGTGGGTGGGAAAAGAGACGTGGGAGAGATTGCAGGTGAAAGCAGGTTGGGAAAGAGAGGGACACACGTTATGCTTTTGTGCTGCCGCAAGAATATGCCCTCGCGTTATGTTTCTGCTGGGTTCGTCTTCTATAGGCAACGGGATCCCGTGTTCTACCTTAACATGCCAGTGACCGATTGTTTAGAAATTTTAAGACAGCGACACTTGTAATGAAAGACAGGCCAGATTCCATTTGCAAGGGTAAAAGGGAGGAAAATGACAGTTTTCAAAATTGATTAAAAGCTGGGTTTCAAGATACGACTCGTGGTGGAAATATGATGATTCTATGGATCCTGGCCATGGTTAATAAGGATACAAGCCCCAGCTGAAAAGGATCCTTGCCTTAAATATAAAGGATCTTATCTCTAACAGATAAAGGTAATAACAGATACGAAGTAAGAAGCCAGTTTTAAAAGATGTGCAAGTATAAAGTTACACTGTATCGTACGATTCATTGGTACGTCCAGGTATTCACCAGGGGTGTGCACTGGTTCTGTAGGCATGGTTCTATATATATATATATATATATATATATATATATATATATATATATATATATATATATATATATATATATATACATACATATGTATATATATATATATATATATATATATATATATATATATATATATATATATATATATATACATATGTATGTATATATATATATATATATATATATATATATATATATATATATATATATATATATACATGTATATATACTGTTGAGGCATGTGTTTACCGATCTGTTACCTCTGTATACTGTACAGAGGGAGGTTTACTCTCTTGGGGCTCCATCTCTTGTGTGTTTACCTGTTTTCTAATTACCTACAAATAGGTAATTCCACATGAGGTGGGCCCACAAGTGTAAACTTCCCCAGCCCGCACAGTCTACATTGGTGTGTGTGTGTGTGTGTGTGTGTGTGTGTGTGTGTGTGTGTGTGTGTATTTATTTGAAACGATGTTTTGATAACTTTAAAAGGTCGAAACCCCTTCTACCTCCCACAACCTCGTCTTCGAGAAAATCTTGACATTTACGTATTGTGCTTCGTAAGATATTTTTAGACACGGTTTTACATTAAGTTTCAGACTGAAATATCACAGAGAATTAAGGTTAGTCTTTTTATATCGGTTATCTCCCACGTGAAACTGACGGTAATTCTGATGAATATCTTAGGCAAGTAATTGTTTATCATAAGATGATAAGACGACGAAGAATGAAAGAGAACATTTAAGTATTTTAGGACTCGTTTTAGATCTTGCTGGTGAAGGGAATCCATCTTGTCCCTGCTACTGAGTGCAGAGCAACCTTGAAGCTGTAGGAACCCCTAAAGAAGGAGTCCTGGGGTAGCATGATGATGATAATAATAATAATAATAATAATGATAATAATAATAATAATGAGACGCCTCACGTCGCTAGTCTCACATACATTGCCTCATGGTTTCCGCGGCTTCTTCAACAACTCGTAAGCCTTTTAGGTGCAAATAGGACGAAGGATAATCTGGAGAAACCATTTACGACTTCTGAACTGGACACGCTTGAAAGGAAGTGTACAATGTTTGCCAATGTGTGTGTGTGTCGGTCGTACATCAGAAAAGAGGCCGTAGGCTGTTGAACACACACACACACACACACACACACACACACACACACACACACACACACACTTTTTTATAGGACAGTGATGATCTTGCGTTCACCAAGGTTGGATGTGATGGAGATAAAGAAAGAGCGGCTCCAGTTCACGTGATGAAGGACCTGCCACTCGCATCAAGACAGATTATATAGGAGTCTGGGGCAGGGTGAGGAGGCAGGCAGTTCCAAAGCCTAGCCATGGGTGGAGCAGGAGGAGGGATCACAACACACGAGCAACCCACAAGACTGACCTGAGGATCCCAGGTTGGGTTAATGCCACGTTGTGATAAGCCAGGAAGCGTGAAGGAGAGGAATGGGTCGTGTGTGTCAGAGGTTTGGTCGTGATGATTTGCAAATACGTGTAGGATGTCTGATGGTCAGCTTGTTTGAGATAAGAAAAGACAGTAAAAAAAAAGGAGAGAATAGAGGAAGTGTCAATGCCTTCATTGTTAGTATTATACGACGAAGTCCCAAGCCTGAAGGATGTCACACAGTGGGCGAGAGAAGTGCACAGTCACGAAGAGTAAACATATACTTGGTCGAAGATTTGGACTTATCATTTCATGGTTATGTAGCAAGAGGTGACTCACCGTTTGTATCGAGCCATGAAGTGAGGGAGGGAGGGAGGGAGGGAGGAGTAGCATACATTGTGGTGGGTAAGGGAGGAATGGCTCAGTGTCGTGGGTGAATGAAGGAGCTGGAGACAACGTGGTGGGTAAGCGAGGATTGTCACTACGGTGGGTGAGGGAGAGAATGGCACAGTGTGGTGGGTAAGGGAGCATTGGCACAGTACGGTGGGTGAGGGAGAGAATGGCACAGTGTGGTGGGCAAGGGAGGATTGACACAGTGTTCATAAGTGAGGGAGGAAGGAGAGACAGTGCGTCAAGTGAATCAGCGCTTTATATATTGCAGTTATGGCAAAGGGTGAGCCAAGACGAATGGCCGGTCCTGACCACCCACCCCCCACCAGATGCGCGCCTCCTTCACGGAGTAAAGCCATTCATCGTCTGCAACGAACCCTCAATGACCCGCCACTCACCCACAGTACGCCTCACTCCGCCAAGAACTCCCTCTAAACATTGACGTGTCAAGTTATACGTGGCGGAAATTTCCATCTGCATTTTAATGGCATCGATAAATCTGTGGGAATTTATATTAAATGAAGTTAGGTTTTAGAGGGAGCGTCGTGTTGATACGTGCTTGGTATAAGAAGGTTTCGAGTCAGAGATGAGTAGTGGTGGCGGCAATGCATGGTGTTGAATGTCATCGTTGCAGGGACTGCTGAATGGTGGTTCTGAGTGACGGCAATTTGGCTATTGTGTACTCGTCGGTCTGTTGGGTAGCTCCCTGTGCGTGCCCTTGCCGTCATGCCTTGACTTACTAGACCCCTCCAGCAGCTCACTGTTGTTACGTAGTGGGTCGCCACTTGTGTTGGCGAGGATGATGATGGTGGTGGTGGAGGGTGGTGGTGGTGTTGGCGAGGATGGTGGAGCTTGTGGTGGTGGTGGAGGGTATTGTGGCAGCGGAGGTTCTACCGACCCTGATGGTGGCGACTTGACTGGAGAAGTGGACTTGGTGGCGATGGTTATGGTGGTAGTGATCGTGGTGGTAGGAGCAGTGGTGCCTCTCTGACGTAGGTGGTAGGCAGCCAGCAGTGACTAGGGAGATATTGCTGCCGGCAGTACCGGCCTGGGTATCGGGAGGGTTAATGACGGCTGCGCACTGATTTAGCTCTTCACTTACTGACAAGTGTCACTCCTCTGGCCCCGGTAGCTGTCTTGCTCCCTTAACCACACCTGGGCTACTGGCATTCTGTCCCTAAATATACAGTTTATCCTTGTCGCATACAACACGTAACTCACACGACTCGTTCTTCGTAACTCACCATATTTTCGTGCAGTGAGCGCTACGCGCTAGTCCTACCTTTAGGGAAAACCTCGTCGTGAGGACTCGTAAGTGTTCGGCCTTTCCTGTCACATCGTTTGTTGAGGATGGGTTAATCTCCACACCTTCGTTGATACGTCATCTGTGGGACGCGTCTAGCTGACTGACATTGCCATGTGTTGTAGATGTCTGCCAGCAGTACCTGGTGGTGTCCAATTTAAGAAGTGTTAGGAATGTAGTTAGATTCCTCCTAACGCCAGTGTTTACCCTGATGATTATAGTGGTCCAGGACCAAAGCATTCAGTGGCTTTTTTGTTGATTTGAATTTTAGAAAAAAAAGACTAAATTACTTATACTATTAGTGAGTTTATTGTGTGCTGGCGTGCGTATATGCATTTTGTTAGTGTGTGTGTGTGTGTGTGTGTGTGTGTGTGTGTGTGTGTGTGTGTGTGTGTGTGTGTGTGTGTGTGTGTGGATGTTTATGGTATCACCTATTTGTACAGCACAAAAGTGTATTGTGTTTCAGTGGATATGTTTGTGTTTCTGTGTATTTGGGGGTATGTTTGTGTATGCATGTTTCTTGTCGTATTCATTAGTATAGATACAATGATAAGTGTGTATTATTACCTCTGCTGTTATTTTAATGACTGCCTTCTAAACTTTCAAGCAATCTTCAGTGGGCGATATTGTTCATAATTTTTGTCTGACCATCGATTCCCACGGTATAACGTAATTAACTCCTCTTTGGTAATGTTAATTATCTTTCTAATTACTGTTGATGTCATTTATCATTAATAGTAAAGTTTGAGAGATCCTACCTCTTAGATTTCACGATATATATATATATATATATATATATATATATATATATATATATATATATATATATATATATATATTACTAATTACCCCCTGGTGTCAGAAGTGGACAAAGGGAGATCGAAAATTTTGATATTCCAATTTTAGCCGTTGCTTTCTCATTGTATTTTCCTTCATCGAATGAAGAAGGTTAAGTTCAGATATATGAAATCACAATGCAAAGTAGATGGAAGGAGGAATCCCTTGTCTTGGGCGGTGCCCTAGTGTGTGCAGGGTAAGTACCAGGACCTCATATACCGTCATCTGCCACCCCATGTGTGTGTGTGTGTGTGTTTGTGTGTGTGTGTGTGTGTGTGTGTGTGTGTGTGTGTGTGTGTAGGCCAGTGCCTCAGTGTCCCCGTTGGTGGCCCATTTTAGATACCTGTTCGTACCATAGAGGGAGGGAGTCCTGCACTCGTAGAACTCCATCATTTTCCTTTTCTTATTTCTATTCTACTGCCCTACACCTTTGTAATATTTTTGTATACCTTTATTATTCATAATTTCATTATATTCCATTCATCCACTACTCTGATATTATAAAAGTACTTCTTCGTCTATTTTTTTTCTAACTCTTGTCTTGCTTAGTTTCGTGTTATGGCCTCAGGTTGCCCTATCTTTGCATCTTCTCAAGAACTTTCGCCGTCGATATCATGAAACTGGTTTAGGATCATTAAAATTGTGACCATCACATCGAACTCCTCTCTTTTCCATGGTGACCTCTGACCTCTCACTCTAACACACCCCTCTTAACTCTGGTGCCATCTGAGTTACCCCTCCTTTGAATCTCCACTGTTGCTTTTGTGTGTTTTTGAGAACTACAGCGACGAAACCTGAGAGGTGTATTCCAGTTTTGACCTAATGTATAATGTGATTAGTTTGCTGAAAACTTTCTTATCCATCTACTTGAATGAGATTGTAATATTTACCAGCATTCAGTTTGCCCTCTTTATAAGTCTCTATAAAGTGGAGCTCAGACAAACTTAGGAATTTGTGTAGGTCACCTTGTAAGTTGATACAATCTCCCTCTCTCTGTACTTTCCTCATGATTGCATCCTCCGCAAACATATTCCTGTGTGAGTCTGGTCCTCACGGTAAGTCATTTACATAGATCAAGAAGAAGAGTGGCCCTAGGACTGATCACTTCGGCACAACCAGCCCTCTTAGAGATGGTTTCTTTGACCTGCTGTCTTTATTCACGTCCACTGCGAAAATATTTTACTCGTCGAAAAAGTCTTTCTCTCTCTCTCTCCCTTGCCTCAAGATCGAACTTCATTTACCAGACTTTCTGTAAGGGATGAATACACTCATGGTGCCCCCCCACCTCATAATCCTCTAGTTATGTGTGTGTTTGTATACAATGGAAACGTGCTATGCTGTACACGGCTCAGCGATAGACGATGGTTCAGCTAATACCACGAACCATTTTACCGTCGGCCTTGAAATGACGATCTGGGCGGCTGTGCCGGTCTCCACTGAGGCACGTAACACCACCTTATCAATGCGGCTGTTTTTGCTGGGCGCGTTCATTTGGGTCCACGGTGGAGGGGCAGCCAAGACTCTTGTGATCACAGTCTTTGTGCCTCACGTGCAGGTGTTCGCATCCCATGATCTCAGTGTCTCGGGGTCGTTTGGTTTGCATCCGGTGTCTTTTGATAGGAATCCTGAGTGATTTTCGGATCCCAGTTATCATATCGGACCTCGATGAAATCTTAGACCTCAGTCCTGCATAGTAAAGTTTGGTGACATCTGGGGAGGGACGTAGACGTAACTCCAGGTAAAGTACGGGAGAAGACCTGTGATTTTGTGGCCGGTTAGCGTCACAGAAGTGACGGTCACCGAACCACTTCTTCCAAGTACCGTCACGTCATATGGTTGCTCCTCATCAGGTGTCATTGTACTTTGTTCCTTACCCGTGGGTCACTCTACCCTGTCTGTTCCTCACCAGGGGTCACTGTATTCTGGCTGTTCCTCACCAGGGGTCACTGTAGTGTGGCTGTTCCTCACCAGGGGTCACTGTAGTGTGGCTGTTCCTCACCAGGGGTCACTGTAGTGTGGCTGTTCCTCACCAGGGGTCACTGTATTCTAGCTGTTCCTCACCAGGGGTCACTGTAGTGTGGCTGTTCCTCACCAGGGGTCACTGTAGTGTGGCTGTTCCTCACCAGGGGTCACTGTAGTGTGGCTGTTCCTCACCAGGGGTCACTGTAGTGTGGCTGTTCCTCACCAGGGGTCACTGTAGTGTGGCTGCTCCTCACCAGGGGTCACTGTAGTGTGGCTGTTCCTCACCAGGGGTCACTGTACTTCTTTAAAAAACGAAGCAAACCTGGACACAGAAAGCGGATGCTGTATTAAGTTTACGAAGATACATAGCGTCATAATGTGTCAGAGTTGACAGCTGATGTGGGAAAGCAAGACGCAGGGCTGTAAGTGGAGCTGCACACTGAGTAGGTTGTTGATGGGCAGACATGTTTAAGGCTGGCGGAGGGGGCAGTGCAGGTAGGGTTGCCGGAGGGAAGGGGAAGGGTGGCCGTGAGGGAGGGTGGGAAGGGAGGAGCCGTGAGGGAGGGGAGTGCAGTAATGAAGTTAGATTGACTGAGAATATTTCCAGCAGCGGACCTGCGTTATTTGATTCCCCGGCGCTTGGTCATTTGTTTCGGAATTGCCGTATCAACTCTTGGCCATAGATTTTTTTTTCTTTATTTTTTCGTCTGGATTTCAATTCCAACCTGCGGAGCGACAACGTTGATATTGGCGATTGTGGAGTAATGAAGTGCCTCCACCCACGGCCGAACGTGCTTCTGTGGTGGCTATTCCCAGAGGAAATCCCAGCTCTCTGGTTGGTCCCTGCTGGGTCACACGCCATTGGTCCGCTCCCGGCAAGCCCGGCCTTAGTATTGGTCGTCCTGAGGCCAGACGTTTACACTTCTCATCAATCTGTATTTCTTAATCACTGAGCACGACGGTACAGTCCGTAAGCACAATGGTACAGCCCTTGAGCACGATGGTACAGCCCTTGAGCACGATGGTACAGCCCTTGAGCATGATGGTACAGCCCTTGATTATGAGGGCGCGACCTGTGACTGTTCTTTGAGCTGATCCTTAACGGTTGTTTCGAAGTCCGGGCTATCATACCCTTGGGTTTCCCCGTTGTGTTCAAGGGTCGTACCCACCATCGTGCTTGACGATTGTTCCGTCTTACTTAAGAGATATTAGGTCATTTGAGCGGTCGTCTTAAGGTCAGACATCCAGTCTGTCAGCTGATGGGTCGCTTTTAGCTCGGTCCTGCTGATCCTCGACGTATGAGCTCAGACGTTTACTTTTCCATGCGTCTGATTGTCTCGACTTCAGACGACGTGATTTATATACGCGTCTGGTGGAGGACAGGAGGAGAATTTGCCACCCTCAGAGTTCCTTGTCCATTATACTTGGTGTCTGATTACACGGGACTTACCTACAGTCGCGGATCAGGGTCTAGAGACGCGCCTCATGTCTTCTCAAGGACGGGAGAGCCTCTGTTCATTGTTGCGCCGGGCCCGCTGTCTCTAGTTGTGCGGTTCAGCTACAAGCAGACGTGTCCAAGGACATTTGTCCGCGACTGCACCATACGTACTGGATGACACTGGCCCTGTCCTTGTACCACTGTCTATCCTCCTGTCAAACTAAACCTTTCCTACGTGAGGATAGTGATTAGTGAGCAGCCAATTTTTGCTTTGTATTCCTTCTGGGTGCCAAGAAGCAAACCCCGGCTGCCCCTAGTGATATAGGCATCATTGCACGCCGCTGCCCTCCATAATGGACTGCTCAGAACAGCCACCCATGCACAAACATCCAGTTTCCCACTTTCAAATCATAACACTCCCAGGATTAACACTCCACTGCCAACAACACAGAACACACAACCCGTTCCTTCACTTGTTAAGCCCTCTACTCCATAGTACTCAGCTATTCTTCGATAACATAGCGTACGTACAGCCCTCATCTAAAAGACCGAACCTGCGCCCAGATCCTTCCTGTCGACATTCTATTGTTTGATTACAAGACAGACAACGTGACCAAGATGATGGCCCTTTTATCCCACAACTCACCAATCACTGACACTACAAGCACAAAACAGATCACAAGCAATGACAACACTTTCAAGATACAATCCATAGAAATAAAGCTGCATTATGATTACAACACTTAACATACCTTTCACCATCCCATCCAGATGCTCTCTCCAGCTACAGACCCTGACTAACATGACCAACACCTGTCTATATGGAGATTTCATTCCACGTCATCCTTCATGGCTCGTGTTATGTGAGTGTTGTCTGTAGTGTGAGAATGTTAGCTGACTGCTGCCTGTGGTCTGATCGTGTTAACTGATTGCTGCCTTTACTCTAAGAATTGCTGCCTGTCGTCTGAGAATCCAGTCTGATTGTAGCTTACAGTCGTGGAGTTATCACACTTTTCTGCAGAATTAGGGTTGTATATAATACCTGGCTGTAGTCTAAACATCATGCTTGTTTATATCCTAGAATATGGTACCAGATTTCCTCCAGCAGCCATATTAAGTTAGGTTCATGTTCTCTGATTTTTTTGTTTTTTACCAACTTGATTGTTGTGTAAAGTCTGAGTGAGCGTTATCTGATGGTCGCATGCAGTGAGAGCATATTGTGTCTGTGTTTGATTTCTACGGTATATTATTCTTACCTGATTGTGTCCTGGAATCAAGGGTTCTGTGTTGCATGCTGTCGTGGCGCGTCATTTGACTGCTTCAGCAAATAGAGTGAGGATATGATTGCCTCCTGAAGTCAGATCATCTCTCTTGATTGTTACCTGTATTTACTGTGTGCTTTATTGAATATCTGATCGGAATCTCAGAATTTTGTCTGACATGAGCAGACTCAGACGGCTAGCTCAATAAAAATAGAGTCTTCATACTAACAATAGAACACTAGAACCGTCATACTTACACCCTCCCTCCCTCCCTCCCTCTCCGCCTCTTGTGGAGATTACGACCTGATTAGATTTTGCTGGCAGGATGTTACATGAATTTACATATTAAATAAGAAAAATTTTTCCTCGAGTTTTATCTCAGGATTGGTGAATTAGATTTATATTTATAGGATGCATGTATTAAACAAAGACAAATTTCTAAGTCTATGAATTAGCACTTATTTGGCAACTGCTCTCTCTTATGGTCTTCAGTTGCTTCGGTCACACTTATTTTCATTGTTTCCCCATCATCTTCCTCCTCCTCCTCATCATCATGATCATCATCGTCATCACCATCATAATCATCATCATCATCATCATCATCATCATCATCATCATCATCATCTCTCAGATCCTACGACCCGTTATTGTCTCTCGTGGCACCATCATCAGCACCTCTCCCTAGCCTCCCTCTCCACACACTGTCTCCTCACTCAGGGCACCGCACCAAAGAGCGGTCGTGGTGTGGCCGCCACGTCAAAGGGCCGGCCTGGTGTTCTCCTGGTGGGGGAGGGTGAGGGGGGGGGGGTCACAGCATCCCCCACACCCCAGGTTTGTACTCTCCTTCCGCCTTATCTATGTTTTACCACAGCGCGTCCGAGAATCGAGCCTCAATCAGCGAGAGATAAGATTATAGTGAAAACTAATGTAATTGACTGAATAGGTAATTCCACTCCAGTGTTTATAGGTGATAATGATTGTTTACTGAACAGAACAAAATGTATTGTAGGCTTCTCGGAGATGCAGGCGGAGTAAGTCTTGTAAGTGCAGTTGGAGTAATTCTTGGAGGTCACGGTGGAGTAAATCTTAGAGGCACGAGCGGAGTGAGTCTTGGAGGTGCAGTTTGAGTAGATCTTGGGTGGGGTTGGGTGTGGAGAGAGCCTCACTGTGAGGTGGGACCGAGGCAGAACCCTGGTGTCATGTTTAAGCAAGATTATTTTTGTCCTAGGGTGACGCAGCGTGGCTGTCGTGGCCCTAGTCACGTCAGGTGTTTTGCCCGGCTTGGCGTAGACGGGGAGGAAGGCCTGGAAATAGGGAGCGGGTCGGGAAGGAAGGGGGAGATGAGGAAGGAAGAGGGAGAGGAGGAAAATAACGAGGAAGACGGAGAGGAGGAAAATAATGAGGAAAGATGAGGGACATGAGGATAGAGGATAGTAACGGGAAGGAAGAGGGAGATGAGGATAACAATGTGGAAGGAAGAGAGAGCTGAAAGAAGTTATGGGAAAGGAAGGAGACGAAAAATAATGAGGAGAAGTTACAGCAGGGGTGATGTAATGCGCGAGACATTGGAAGGGAAGGAAGGAAAAAGGATAGAAGAAGGTAGTCGAGACTAGCCGAGAAATAGAGAGGATAACCGGAGAGATAGAGAGGGATAGAGAGAGTACTTGACGTGTGTGTACTTGAGGAGAAGCCGTGCGATGGCTCTATGTCCATGGAGACACCCTCCCTACGGAGCACCCTTACGGCCTCCAGTGTACTTGTCATCCTTGCCTCTGAATCTAACTGCCGTGAGTGTGTGCGTGTGTGTAAAATTACTGTTTGTATATTACGGGGAAAGAGTTTTATACACGTCTCGTCTCGTGTCGTATCCTTGACACGAGTATGAAACTCTCCTAAATTGCATATATATTTAATATGCGTGTTCGCCGTTTTTGGCGTAGCCAGGTAACGCCAGGAACTAACGGAGAACTGCCTCATTTGCTCACGTCCCCTCTCTGACTTTTATTAATAGCAAACCGAAACCTGAGCATCTTATCCATTAGCCAGGTCCCGCAGACTTTTCCGTTGTTTTTATCGAGTGCTTCATATACCCTGTTTTAGCCCAGTGACAGCACATCTCTCCAATCCGCTCCATCCCCTGCACGCCTCAACCTCTTCATGTTCGGGCCCCGATCACTCAAAGCATCTTTCACTCCATCCTTCCACCTCCTCATCATTTCCCCAGACTCCATGTTCCCTCTGCTTCCGACGTATATGTATATGTACCCTTAGTCAGCCACTCCTCCCTCATTCTCTTCAGATGTCCAAACCATTTCAGTAAACCCTTTTCAGCTCTCTCATACATACTCCTCGTATACCACATTAGGATTCTTTCCTAGAAATTGGTTCTGGGTTAGTTATGAATAACTGTCACACACCTCTCTCTCTCACCCTGTCATTTCTTAGTCGATCAACTCTCCTCACACCGCATGTTTTCAAACTTTATATTTCCAACACATACACCCTCCGTATTTTGTGATCAAGGGCCCTTGCCTTGCACCCATGCATCACCTTTGGGACTACCATACCCTCAGATATGCCCGTTTTTGCCCTTACAGACTATGACTTCACAGACTCCTCAATGCGTAACCGGTGACCTCTTCTTAAATCTATAGCCTGTACTTATCACATAGAATCTGTATACCCGAGACCTCAGCCTCTCCTCAACCACTCAAAGGTTTACTACAACCGGCATGCTCCTAAGTATCTAAAACACTCCATGATATCTAGGGTCTCTCTCCTCAGACTCACACTCTAACAAACCAGTAATATCTACTGCTAGACTTGGTAAACCTACTGCTATCCGTCGTAACTCGAATCTGCCACCAGCGCTGTGTCATCAGCAAACATCAACTGATTCACCTCCCAATGCCTGCTACGTCCAACTGACTGCCCCTATTTCCAAAGTCCTCTGATTCCTTCACTTCCTTCACCACTACAGCCACAGACCCACCTTCAAACGGAATGTGCACACACACACACACATCCAAACTTCCGCGAAATATCCATTTATCCACGAACTTCGGAGGGGAGGATGAACAGCTGGTGCGCTTTTTGTGTGTTGTATGTATGTATGTATATATATATGTATGTATTTTATGTATGTATGTATATATGTATGTATGTATGTATGTTTATCAGGTGTAGGTGTAAGGTATTCACGTTGGTTAAGTATACTGTCAGCATGTATGTACGTACGTGCGTCTGATAGAATACTCGTATATCGAGAGCCATCGATTCTTTTCCTGACCTTGCTGGAGTGTGCTGGTGTTGCCGGAGCAGAGTGCTCTTTACCCAAGCCCCGGCCCAACGCCTTGTCGTGTTTCCCGGTCTTAGCCCCTTGAACACGACGACCCGATCCTTGACTACAACATTACAGTCTTAGGCTACGACGACACGATCCCTGACCACGACATTACGATCTTTGGCCACGACGACACGATCCCTCACCACGACATTACGATCTTTGGCTACGACGACACGATCCCTGACCACGGCATTACGATGTTAGGCTACGACGATACGATCCCTGACCACGACATTACGATCTTAGGCTACGACGATACGATCCTTGAAGACGACGGTTCTCCTAATCGTTAATATTGATCCACCTTATCTCCCTCGAACCCTATGTGGGATTGGTCATGAGTGGGGGAAGAAGAAGGTTACACACAGAAGTGGATATGAGTAAAGATACGTGACTAGAAAGTAGAAAATGTACTGAAGGAAGGAAGATTAGTAGAGGTATGAGGGTTAATTAAATGTACTCAAGAGACGAGGTCCGACGCACCAGTTGATTCTCTGATCATATATATATATATATATATATATATATATATATATATATATATATATATATATATATGTATATATATATATATATATATATATATATATATATATATATATATATATATATATATTCCCTTTATTCCCTCTTTTGGAAAAAAAAAAAAAAGGGAATAGAGAAGGGGGCCTGGTGGGGATGTTCCCTCGGGGGCCCAGTCCTCTGTTCTCGACGCTACCTCGCTAATGCGGGAAATGGCGAATAGTATGAAAGAAAGAAAAAAAAAATATATATATATATATATATATATATATATATATATATATATATATATATATATATATATATATATATATATTTACAGAGGAGCAGCGTCTTTTCTTCCTACTTTGCGTTGAGGATATTTCTGTTTGCCGCTGCTGACCTTCCCTTGTTGGCTCATATCGTTGTGACAAAATGTCGCCGTCAATTATTTGTCGGTCATGACTCAGGCAAGGACCCGGAGTGACCTATCGCGAAATACCTCAGCGGTGGAGATCAATTGAACGATTTTCCTGGCTCTTCTTCCCTCATCTTGATGGTGACTCCTCCTGATAACATCATAATGGTATTTTTTTTTTTTTTTTGTATGATTCATTCATATATTTTGGTGTTCCGTCTTGATATTTTCGCGATTCGTGTTGTTATTTTGATGGTTGATTCTGATGTTCGAAAGATCTGAATTTCCTTTTTGAACAGTGTTGCGTTGTTTGTTTGTTTACGTACTTGTTGAAGGTATTTGGTCCAGTATTTCACGTAATCCCTGCCACCCTCACGTGGATTAATCCCAGACGAGGATTATATCACGTGGTTTTCACGTCACAGATGATATTGACGGATGGGATTTTGGACTCGGACTGTAGTCGCATTAAATCCCCGTCACGCTCCGTCCACTCACGAAATCCCTGCTTCAGATTAACGCAGACTGAAATGTTCTTCATAAATTATCGTCAGGAAATCTCCAACACGATTTATCGCTGCGTAAAATCTCGACCACAGTTGACCTGGTTTGTAATCCCCACAGTTGACCTGGTTTGTAATCCCCACCTGGTATTATTGCTGTGTGAGATCATCAATTATCATCATAGCTTGAGAGCCCCCTCCCCTCCCACAATTATCTTATGGTACCTCCACCACAGATTATCGCCTCATAAAGTTCTCATTATGGATTATTGTCTCAAAAAAAAAAAAAAACACGATCACCCATTTTCATCGTAAGAAATCTCCACCGCCAATAATGATTTTGTGAAATCCCCACCTGTTCATGTCGCCGCGTGAATCCCCTCCTGAAATTATCGTCACATGAAATCCCCGCGGGGATTTATCGTCACAAGGAATCCTCAGGGCCTCAAATTATCGCGGCATGGAGCCCGCGCAGGTACCCATAAATTGGCCTAATATACAACAGTCAGGCCGAAATTAGTTGAACATTGTTGGACGGAAGACTGGAGCACCTACCTACCTGGCTCAGAGTGGTGTTGGGGTTAGGAATAGGGGGTCTTATTGTACCAGGGCCTGGTTGTTATCATCAGGTTGTGGTTGTTAGAATCAAGGTTTGGTTGTTAGTATCAGGTTGTGGTTGTTAGAATTAAGGTTTGGTTGTTAGTATCATCAGGTTGTGGTTGTTAGAATCAAGGTTTGGTTGTTAGTATCAGGTTGTGGTTGTTAGAATCAAGGTTTGGTTGTTAGTATCAGGTTGTGGTTGTTAGAATTAAGGTTTGGTTGTTAGTATCATCAGGTTGTGGTTGTTAGTATCAGGTTGTGGTTGTGACAGTCAAGGTTTGGTTGTTAGTATCATCAGGTTGTGGTTGTTAGTATCAGGTTGTGGTTGTGAGAGTCAAGGTTTGGTTGTTAGTATCATCAGGTTGTGGTTGTTAGTATCAGGTTGTGGTTGTGAGAGTCAAGGTTTGGTTGTTAGTATCATCAGGTTGTGGTTGTTAGTATCAGGTTATCATTGTTAGTACTAGAGTATGGTTGTTCGTACCAGGGTATGATTTTTTAGTCCCTGGTTGTGGTTGTTGATACTAAAACACTGATATTATTACGAGTCCCCAGCTATTACGTCAGGTGTAATACAAGTTAAATTTTTTTTTTTTTTTTTTACGTTGGAGGCTCCAAGTCTGGGACGAAACTCCACGTTGAGGCCGGGCCTTGATTCAGATATAGAGAGGATAAGGAAAGGGGAAAAAACAGACAGAGGAAAGTATTTACAGATTTTGTAGGAAGTGAAATAAAAAACGTGTCAGTCATTTAGAATGTGGCAGGTCGAGATGTGTATGTGTGAATCATTTCCACGTGAGTATCAAAGCCAGACTTTGTAACGTTAACCTCCCACCTCAGAGCACCAACGTTGACGACCCTCGGATGCCGTGACCTTTTGACGTGACCCGTAAAGGTCGTGTCCAAAAAAGGTGGAGTCATCATCCTCTCGGGTTGTGTCGTTCATCGACGAATGGGATGGATGTGAAAGGGTTAGAAAATACCGTAGAAGCAGCAACAGGAGCAGCAGCAGGAGCGTGGTGTACCCGTCACCCTGACAGTCTCTTTCTACTCTCGCTGGGGAAGAAATACAGTGCCCAGGAAAATTTTCTCGTTATGAATAATTAATATATGTTAAGTGGAAGGGGGGGATGGGGGTAGGGGGGGATTGTAGGTTGGGAGGGAGGAACGTGAGGCGTGATCACTAAGATTGCTCTTATGCCTGGGGTGTGAGGCTTGGGCCAGGGACACTAGGAATACAAGAGGAGAGGAGGAGGAGAAAAAGATTTATAGCAACAGGAATGAAGCTTTGGTTCTGTGATAAAGTGTGTCGTGTTGTCCCGCTCGTTATGCCCAGGTTTTGGCATACAAAAAAAAAATGCTTTGGTTGTAAGATATAAGATATGAGATATACCAGGTGGTTAAGAGAACAAAATATGAGATATACCAGGTGGTTAAGAGAACAAAATATGAGATGTACCAGGTGGTTAAGAGAACAAAAAGAGAAAAAGTACTGTTAAGAAAAGTGTCGACCAAGATATTGATACTTGCAGTCGTTGTATACATGTGGGTCAGGGTCAGCGCCAGTTCGCTTGTCAGCATAAGTAGCATATGGTACGGGTCCCTCGTTTATGGGGGACCCGCACCAATAGCAAAAGATGATAACACGTTTCAGTGTGATTCTTAAAAGGTAAAGATAAGAAATCAATACAAGTTCATGACAAACATCCATAAAAATCTCGTATTAGTTACAAAGCGTTTATCAACGTGGTTGTTCAGGAGAATGGTTAATTACTAATGTTTAGTTTATTGATTACTTACGAATATGATTAATACTTTGATATGAAGAATAGTGTTTTCTAAGCACTACGGCCCCTACAGATGACCGCTGGTCACTGTGATCCGAGGAGTGTTGAAGCAGTGAAAGGCTCTCGTGGTCCCTCCCGCCCTCACATATAACCCAGGAACCATCGATGGGAACCATCACACACACACACACACACACACACACACACACACACACACACACACACATGAGGGCGGTCAGGTAGCAATAGACAAGGAGAAATGTTAATCATTATGTACCCAGCGTAAACTGTTTTCCCGTGAGATTAACAAGAGTTTCACGGCCGGCTTTTATGTGGAGAAATCTGCCCAAGGCTGGGACTCTTATCCCTTACGTCCGGTGTTAGTCAAGGACGGTAGTGTGACATATTTAAGTAAAGAGTATTGGATAGTGTATCCCTGGAGCACGATTGTACAACCCCTTTTTTTGTACGACGATACGACTCATGGGTATGAAAACCCACTATCATACATCCGAGTCGTACCATCGTGACGTGTATAAAGGGCCCTGGGGTGTTTGATATATATATATATATATATATATATATATATATATATATATATATATATATATATATATATATGGTAGAATTCTAATGAGAAATTGTAAAAGTTAGTTTTAGCATTATAGAGATTGTTCTTGTCAGTGTGATGATTATATTCCTCTTTCTTTTCAGGTATGAATGATTCGAGCGTCCTGGTTCGAGTCATGTGTGGAGGGTTTACTGCTCACCTATACAGGCTTCCTCACTACATGTGTTGAGGGTTTCCTCGTGCATGGGGGAGGGGGATTTCCTCTCCCATGCATGAAGAGTGTCCTTTTCCATGTGTGATGGGCTTCTTGTCCGGTGTGGGAAGGTGGGTTTCCATCCCATGTATACGGAGGGCTTCGTATACACATTGTGGAGCCTCACCTTGACCATGTTGGAGAAAGGTTTCCAACCCTGTGTGAGAAGTGAACCCTACCCCGTGTTTGAACCAGCTGGTGCCAGGGATCTGCCGCTCCCGCAGGTAAATGACCACGACATTTATTACTGTGTTACTAAATGTTTCATTGATTGATCATTTATAGTTATCAGTGAGTGGACCTGTATATGGGGCTAGGGCTGGTAATTGGAGATTTTGTTGATAATGATTTATGTTTTACTGTGGGCAATGTTAGTGTTGATAATAGAATGTTGTGGAGGGAAGGTTTTCAAAAGCATCTTGGAATTCCACGTCCTTTATGTTTGTCTTGTAAAATTAGTATCCACACTGTTGAGGAACTTGTAGAGGGATGAACTGTGGTGCAGCAGGAAGGCGTGACATTTGACCTGACCTTAAAGGGTAAGGTCAGAGGTCACGCCTTCACCCAAGGGTCGTCCCGTCACGTTTAAGCCTTCCTTTGTGACGTAAGTGGTTGTAACGCACCTTGTGGCGCCTGGGGTGAGCTTAGGGGCGTAGGCGGTCCATACTGGACGGCCACCCTGTAAGTGCTTAACAAGACTTAGCAAAAGCTTCTGTTGTGGTGAAGGAAGATGCGTGGAGAGAGAGAGAGAGAGAGAGAGAGAGAGAGAGAGAGAGAGAGAGAGAGAGAGAGAGAGAGAGAGAGCACTTGTAGAGGTAAACAGCAGATGTTTGTTGTTTGCCAGGATTTGCTGAAACATGCCTGAGGATGTCAACATATCAGGTGAGGGAGGGCTTCGAGGATGTCAGCAAGACATATAGGAAGAGCTTAAAGGACGTCAACGGTCACTCACGTGAAGACCTTCAAGGGTGTCTTGCAAACATATATGTTTGTGAATGTTAAACTGGCATGGAGAGTTCCCAAAAATGTTAGCAAACACACGTGAGGTGAGCTTCAAGGATATCATCAAATATTTGTAGGAAGGGTTTCAGTGTCAACAAACACACATCGCAAGGGCTTCAGGGTGTTCGAAGAGCTCCAAGAATGTCGAGAAATATTCATGATTGGAGGGAAAGAAAGTGATCCGACTGGGAGAGTGATGTAGAGGGAGAAGGGGCGTTCAAGTAGGAAGGGTGTTTAGAAAGGAGAGGGAGGTGCAGGTGCATGAGGTTGAGTGTGGAGGGAGAGGGAGGCTGGTGGTGTTCTCGATACGAGGGTGAGTGTGTTAAGGGTGAGGAAGGGTGCTTGGGTAGAATGGTTGAGTGTGAGAGAAGAGAGAGGGTGAGGTGGTGAGTGTGGTGGAGGGAGTGTCGAGGGAGGAAAGTGGGTTAACGACCAGGGAAGGGATATTAACTTTGTAATGAGGCGATCTTTGCCATTCTCCAGCACCAACTGCTGCTACTAGTGCTGCTGCTGCTGCTGCTGCTGGATGAGGTATATTGGCGAACTTATAGAATTAAAGGTTATATACCTGGATAACTTCGGACAACATTTCTCAGCCATAGCATCTCTAAACCCAAAACTCCGAGACTGGAAGACAGAAAAAATGCTGGTGCCAGAGTCTCTGAAGAATATGTACCACGGTGTCACATTGTGACACACACAAAATGCTTAGAATGGAAGTTCGTGGTAGAGTGGATCCACAGTTTCCTGACGAAGAGATTACAACATGTAGTTGTAAATGAGGCTAATGTTGTTAAAGATTGTTGCCAGATGGTGCTGTGGGCATGGCGGGAGGCCCCTGGGTCACTCTGCTGCCAAAATATAAGCGTCCTGTGTCTTTACCTTCCACTTTTCCCCCTATTTTCTCTGCCTTCAGTCCCTCTCCTCATCCTGCTCACCCCCTCCCTCCAACACTCGCCACTCCCGGGCAAATATCGATGGCCAAGCTCCTCCCACAGTTGAAGGGGTCACCACATAGTAGAGCCACTCGCCACCGTGCATAACGGGGCTAATTTGCTCTTAACGGACATTTAACTCTGCTCTCCACTAGTTAAGGGTGCGGTGGCGTAGGGGCATATAGGGACTGGGATGGATCCTGATTAAGGATGACGTAGGATGGAGGAAGTGGTTGGTTCAGGGTAGATTTTAGTGTTATGAGGTGATTGACTTGACAGGGAGACAACAGGGGCTTGACTGTTGTGCCTACAGGGGCTGATAGGATGGTCGAGTGCTGCTGGTTTACACAACGACATAGTTGTATGGTGCTAGTTGATGATATGGTTGAGATGCTGGTTCACAAGACGATAGGGTAGTCCCTGGATGACTCGACGGTATGGTTGAGTTGCTGGTCGACGAGACAGGTCATGACGATAAGGTGGGTGAGTGGACAAGGCGAAAGGCTGGAGCAAGTGTGTCTCTTTCCCAAAATTAAAGGATGGTCGTTGAGTTCACAGCATTAGGGTATGAGATAGTGTAGTTATTTCTGGTTTACAGGGTGATATGATGGTTCATTGTAAGTGCTGAACAAGATGGAGGTATATTTGGTGGATTACACGATAGTGGAATAGTTGAGTCTTCTTGTTTTTGCAAAAGAGTTGAGGATGTTTGGCAGTGTGGATAGGTCATTAAAGCGCAGACGAAAAGATAGTCTCAGCGTTTCTTGTTTTACGGCCGTAGAATGGCTGACTCTTGACGGTCTGCCAAACGATAGGATGGTTGGGTGTTTCCAGTACACAAGAGTGGGAGAACAGTTGAATGTGGATAGCTTGGCCGGGTGTTTCAGATACCATCATCTTGATGGTATGGTGGTTCACAGGAAGACTAAATGGTTGAGTGTCGATGGATCACTTGAAGACAGGATGGTTAGGTAGTTGTGGTCCTGGGAAAGACAGGATTGTTGTTGTCTCAGACCAGACACGTGAGGATAGAGGGATATCCTCTCCTCGCAGAGGGATACGGTGGTGTAGTAAGTTTGGTTCACAGCAGGAGCAGATGGCTGTGTATTGCGAGTTCACAGAGGAATAAGACACGATTGGACAATGCTGGCGTGCTTGAGTAATACATTTTTCTGCTCCTACAATAATTGCAGTGTTGAATTGCATGACTGGAAGCACAGAAAGTATGGTGGTCTAGATTAAGAATGGAGTTAAAGGTTGTATGGTAGGCCAGATTATGAATAACTTGTAGAGTGAGGAGGTTTTGTATGTTATTAATTAACCCATCAGTTCTTGTCAGAGACATTGTGATGCATACAAGTGGTGGAAGAGGTAAACTTTGATGATAAAAGAAGTGTGTAGTTTGTCAACAATTTGACCCCCATGAAATGGCGACGTCAGTGATGCTCACCACACAACAATTCCAGCTGCAGAAGCAATTCCGTCCTCAAAAACACTCATTTCCTTCCTCTCATTTCCCACCCCTGTCCCTCCTTCCCCCCAATCCCACAAACACACACACACGCACACGCACGCGCACACTCACGCACATGATGTCAATGATCGAGACGTTCGTAATTACTTAATCATCAGAGTGAGACTGCAAACAGGGTAGTCACGATTTATTGCCTTGACATCCGCTGTTAGTGTTAGTATGTATGTATACGTATATGTGTGTGAGTGTGTGTGTGTGTGTGTGTGTGTGTGTGTAGATAGGTAGGTAGGTAGGTACATACATGCACATATGTCTGTCTGTTGGAGAAGGTAGGGTTATATCAGCGTGTGTATTATAATGAGTTCCCTCGTTCAAGAAGTATACAAGTATACGATGTGCTGCTGGTGGCCGGCATGTGCCGGAGGCCACCTGTCGTGCTGGTGCCGTATTGAGCGAGGGAGGAACATGATGTAGGACATACATCCATAACCCACCCACCACACGGGCCCTGGACACTACCCAGACAATTGTATCCCTCTTGAGCTGCGGTCCCCTGTCTCTACCCTGCCAGGCACATCAGCGGCGGGCCGGGTACACCGTGTGTACCGTCCACGAACATTGGTGGTGTAGTTGTGTAACACAAACTTGCATCATCAAGAGGGGCTCGTGGTTTTAGAGTCTCTCTCCCCTCCTCTACATATGTCCTCACCTGCATGCCTGGTGTCTCCCCTCACTCCGTCCGTGGCCCTTCGCCAGCCAGGCCAACTCGACGATGGTTATACATACTGCAGTCACGGTCCTGTGTGGAAGCTTGAGTGACGTATCTTTCTATTGAGAGGCTGTTTTTATGGTACTTATGCTTCACCAGGACATGATGGATGGTCGTGTCGGGGTGGCTCCAACACGCCTCTGACGAACCTCAAATGTATGATGTACGTGCTCGGACGCAGACCATATGTGTGTGTTGCCTTTGACGTATGACGGCGTTCCTCCATTCCAGTAGACTATACCATTACCACCCCAGCATCACCGTCGATTTAACACCGCCGAGAATATTGCAGCCCCATCATTGCTGCTTCGCACCATCACCACCACCACCATTTACTGTATCGGCATCGCTACCAATGCTGCACCGCAAACAGCACCGCAGAATGAGACAGCAGACTGGCTAACATGGGTTACTGGAAGACGAAGGTGTATTAGAATGACATTATTCTCGTCGCTTCAGCACAATGGGACCTGGTTAGTTAGGGTAGTTGGAGGACACTTAATACGTCTGTGGCCGCGAACTTCAGACAGACTGGGCCATTAATTGCAGATCCAGAAGCATTGCTCATAACCTCAGCTGCGTCGTTCACACGTGCGTCTTGCTTCCCTCCAGCTGCGTCGCTGTCTCTGATAGTGGGCGGGTCGGGTCATGTCCTCCGGCACAGTCTCGTTTTCTTGGTCCCTGGTCGTAGCCAGTGACGCAACATCCTCATATATCACTCCTCAGGCTTCTTATTTTTCCCAGTTGTGTCTTTTATGAATATTCTCTCCTCTGTTGGGAAGATCGTACGTCATATAAAATGTTTTTATTTTACCAAATTTGCTGGTGAGAGCGTTTGGAATGTAGTTTATGACAGCACACCCGATAGTTTTCAGTATTGGAGCAATTTGTGATCTCACGTAAAGTATGAGATTATCGACCATTAGGGCCAGGAAGAAGTGATCTTCTTTGAAGCGTAAACTCAAGAACCAGAGAGAGATAGAGGAATGGAGAGAAGGTGGGAGGGCTGCAGTATCATGAAGCGGGTGTATTAGCGGAAGGATGGGCGTGGCTGTTATGTATAGGGGTTAGTCATAATGGATGGTATGTAGAGCAGTGTCAAGGCCAAGCGTGTAAGGGATGTGGAAGGGTCATCAATGCAGGAGACTGGTGGGTGTTGGCTGCCCTTGTAGAGCGATGTTCAAAGCCAGAGTAGCTAACCTCATCAAGTACAGTCACTTGTTAGTTTAGACGTGTTGGTTAATGGAAGGGCAACGATAGGGAAGGGGAGCAGGACGAAGAATAAGAAGGAACAATTTTCGGGAGATGAGAAAGACAGGGCGGGAACAATAGGGAGGAAAATGAAGGTGAAGATGAGGAAGCTTTAGGGCATTACGAGTCTGTTTGCGATGGTCGGTTGGAGTAAAGCCTTTAGCGTAAAATATCCTAGCCATTTTTGTACAATGAGGCTATTTAAGTGGTAGTGTTGAAGTGTAAAAAGTAACGTGGCTCTCAGGCCACTGAAGTGGTGCTGCACTAAAGTTTAAGGGATAGTCAAGACCGCCATGCCGTTTAGATGGTCGCGGTTTCCAACTCTAAAAGAAGTGTGTCAGGTAACCCAGTGTCTTGAAATAATAAAGAGTATTAACCCATCGAGCGCGATGCTGCGACCCTTGAGCATGACGATATGACCCTTGAGCACGACGTTACGATCCTTAAGTATGATGGCGTGGCCTGCGATCAGATCGTTAAAGCTCGTCCCATCGCGTCTCCCTGAAACGTTGTCCCATCTTACTCAAGAGTCGTCCCGTCGCCCTGAAACGTTGCCCCGTCTTGCTCAAGGATCGTCCCGTAGTGCTGAAACAGGCCCCTTCTTGCTCGAGGGTCGTCTCGTCCCGCTTTTAGGATCGAACCGCTTTATGCTCTGGAAACTTCGGGATTCTTGGTTTTGGTGCAGCAACATGGCCGTTCCCTTGCCATCCTGCTCCTTCCCCTAAACAGTAGTACCAGTACGAGTGCTGACTGTACATAAGAGCAACAAGCATCAGCTGTGGCAATAACAACTGTGTTAACGGTACACAGTAGTATTGGGCTTCATGACGACTATGGTACCATCAGCGGAACAACAGTACAGAGGAACAATAGCATCTAACGGGAGCAGTACATATGAACAGCAGAAATCAACTGCCATGATAGCAGCAGCAACAGCAGCAGAATACAGGGGCAACAGACATCCTGAGCTATGAGAACAGCAGCAGCAGCCGCAAGAGGAGCAAAGCACAGGAGGGACGGACACCGTCATCCGTGACAGTTAGCAGCAGCGACACACACACGCCAGCAGGAGGCTCCGTTACCCTTGATGGCAGCGGTACCAGTCATCACTGGTAAGGACAATAGCTGCACCCAACAAGAGATTGGGCGGCATGCAACAGCAGTGGCTGTCATAAGCGACAGAAGTGGGAGAAGTGACAGCAGAAGCAGCAACGGCGTGAAAGCAACAAACATCTTCGAGCTAATCCAGGACGGGTGGAGGCAGTGCTGTCTGGTCATTGTACCCTGGGCGCCCCTAACCCGGCGCGTGCTGGCCGGCGGAGCGGCGGCGGCGACGGCAGCATCGGGTGGGCGGCGAGCCGAGCGAGCGAGCGTGCGAGCGGGCGGGCGGGCGGGCGGCGGGCGGGAGCTCCTCCCCGTCAGCCGGTGGTGGTGGTGGTGTCGGGGGTTCAATACCCACTGGCTCCTCGGCCTCACGCTCGATAACAACTGCTGCCGGTATCCGGCGGGGATGGTGCAGGCGCTGGGCTCCCCGCTCTTGCCTGCCTCTCTACTACCGATATGTACTCTCTATTCTACCTCCGCCTCCTGTTTGCTCTTCTTATGCTGGATTGCCTCAAAAAACACTTTAATGAGAGGGCATGAGAAGCGGGAAGGCACGTTCCTCTGGCACATAAAATCTGACTTAAGTCTTAAGTGCTTGAAGGCTAATTTGGCGAAGCTTCTTGGGTCCAACAGGGGAATTAGTTGGCCAACTTTATGGGTGGTAGCGGCGGAGAGTCTAGACACGGCCGGCGACCCAGGGGGTTCTCGGCCCCCTGTGTGTGTGTGTGTGTGTGTGTGTGGGTGGGTGTGGGTTGGTGTTTGTGACGGCCACTTACGCCAAACACTTCCCCCCCGCCTTACCCCGGGGAGCTGATAATGTCCTGTAATAGGAAGATAAGGACACTCTTGAGTTAATGCTGGATGTGGCTATAATGGTTGGAAAAATTACGGCTTGGTCATATTTTTTCGACCATAATGTTTGTAAACCAACAACGGGAAACTTAAACTGCCGCTCAGGTGTTTGCCAGCGTCCGTCCCCGGCTGAACCAGTTCGATTCTGTAGTAAAAAAGGATAGGAACCGGGAAATATGGTCTTTATAGTTTATATTGCCTTTACGCTGATGGCTTTTTTCTTTTTTAGGAAGAAATTTACTTAGAAAACCCTCTTTTTCATTATACTCTGCCCGGTGTAGTTGGAAGCGTTAGGCCAGAGACGGTTGTGGGTGGCGCTGACCCCCCGTTGGTGTTACACGTGCCTGAAGGGGACGAGGAGGTCTGGACATTCTCTGATCGTGATCTTCCTGGTTGTATCTTCGTCGTGTGTTGTTTCCTCCCGTCACTGCTGCCGTTTCCATCGCCTTCATCGTCTTCATGTGTACCACGTACACCACAGCCACCTCCACCATGGAGGACACGATCGCCATCATCAACATCGACACGAATATCACCACCACCATCTCCACCAGTACCACAGTTAGCAGTGGTCGCACAGCTACACGCCCTTACCACCACCACCTGCCTCACCTCCTGTACCTCCTCCTCTTCCTAATTTTCCTCTTCCATTGTTTCCTCCTCTCCCCTCCAACTTACTCCTTCAGCTCTTCCCCTCCCTTCCAGTGTATTCCCTCAGTTTCTCCTCATTCCTCCAACATACACCTTCATCTCCTCATCTTCCTTCCAACATACACCTTCAGCTCCTCATCTTCCTTCCAACATACATCTTCAGCTCCTCATCTTCCTTCCATCATACACCTTCAGCTCCTCATCTTCCTTCCAACATACACCTTCAACCCCCCATTTTCCCTGCAACTCGCTCCTCCTGCTCTTCCTCCGCCCCACATCTTCCATATCCTCTCGCTCCTCCTGCCCAGACCCCTGCGCGTCCTCCCTCAGCTTGCTTCTATCTGTTTTCTTTGGTATATTCTTTCGTAGTCCTCGTGGTCTTGCTGATCATCATAGTTATCTCCTTCTTTATCGATATCATTATCATTATCACTCTTGCTAGTTTTGTTATCACTTATTATTAATGTTATAATCAACGTCCGCACCAGTGTTATCATGATCATCATTTTTGCCACTTTTATCATCATCATCATCATCATCAATATCACCATCACCATCATCACCATCATCATCATTACCATCATCAGTATCACCATCACCATCATCATTATCACCATCATTACCATTATCAGTATCACCATCATCAATATTACCATCACTATCATTACCATCATCAGTTATCACCACCATCACCATCATCAGTATCACCATCACCACCATCATCAGTGTCACCATCACCACCATCATCACCATCACCACCATCAATATCACCACCATCACCATCATCAGTATCACCATCACCACCATCATCAGTGTCACCATCATCACCATCACCACCATCAATATCACCACCATCACCATCATCAGTATCATCATCACCATCACCAATATCACCATCATCACCATCACCACCATCACCAGTATCGTGTGTTATGCGATCATAAAAGTAAATGTGCGAGGAGAGACTGGTGGTGGTGGCCGAGGCGGGACTCCGCCGTTTCATTATAAGACGACGTCGGAGAAATCTTCGCCGCGAACATAATGTTGGCGGGAATTTGTGTACCTTCAGTGGATTTCTTTTTCCCCCGGGAATTATGTTTTGGTAGTATTTCCTTCGTTTATTGCATGCAGGTGCGCGTCGCCTGCCGAGTTATTGGGAGTGTATGTCTCGTGTGTATGATGTGTGTGTGTGTGCGTGTGTGTGTGTGTGTGTGTGTGTGTGTGTGTGTGTGTGTGTGTGTGTGTATAAGTAAGATCGACGAGGTATGCGCTGTGTGAGCCTAACGGATTTTGGTGTATTTATGGCATCTGTGTGTGTGTGTGTGTGTGTGTGTGTGTGTGTGTGTGTGTGTGTGTGTGTGTGTGTGTGTGTGTGTGTGTAACTTTCACTTTTGTCATTTTTTATCCAGATTTTTTTGTGTTCGTTAATATTTTATTGTTTTTTAATGATTGCATTCTGTTCAGAGATTTTATTTTTGATGTCATTGTGGGGGATGATATCGCACAATTGTGTCAAAGCAGAAGTTGATGGAAGAAATGTATATTGTTTATGATTATTAATGTTGATAATAGGATGAAAATACTGTTCCTTAACCCCTTGAACACGACGGTACGACCCTTGAGCGCCACGTTACGACTCCTAAGCACGACGGTACGACCCTTGAGCGCAATGTTACAGGACGGGACGACCCTTAAGTACGACGGGACGACCCCTTGAATGCGACGATATTACACGACCACGACCTTACGACCTCAGGGAATGGTGGCCTGCCCTTTGAACGAAGGACAAAGGTCATTCCGTCATGCGCATACCTTTCCACTTCACCCATCCCATTCCATTCCATCCCATGACACTGAATATTTTTTTTTTAAAAAAAAAATTTTTTTAAATAAAAATTTTTTTTTTTTTGGGGGGGGAAGGGGGGGGGGGGGGGATTTTTTTTTTGGGGGGGGGGTTTTTTCCCCCAAAATTTTAAAAAAATTTTTTTAGGGTTTTTTCCCCCGGGGGGGGGGGGGTTTTTTCCCGGGCCCCCCCCTTCCCCCCCCTTTTTTTTGGGGTTTTAAAAATTTTTTTTTTGGGGGGGGGGGGTTGGGGGGTTTTGGGGGGTTTTTTGTTGTGTGTGTATGTGTGTGTGTGTTTTTTTTTAAAAAAAAGGGTTGGGAAATTGGGGGGTTTTTTGGGGGGGGGGGTTTTTTTTTTTTTTTTTTTTTTGGGGGGGGGGGGTTGGGGTTTTCCCCCCTTTTTTTTTTTTTTTTCCCCAAAAAATTTTTTTTTAAAAAAAATTTTTTTTTAAAGGGTTTTAAATTTTTAGGTTTTTGGGGGTTTTTGAAATTTTTGGGTTTTTTTTAAAAAAAGGTTTTTTTTTTTTTTTTGGGGAAAAACGGTTTTTTAAAAAACCCCCCCCCCCCCCCAAAGGGGCCCCCCCCCGGGGGGGGGCCCCCCGGGAGGCCGGGCCCCAATCCCTTTTTAAAAATTTTTTTTGGGGAAATGGGGGGGCCCCCAAAAGGGGGGGGATTTTTTGGCTTTTTTTAAAAAAAAGGAAATTTTAACCCACCCTTTTTTTTTTTTTTCCCCCCTTCCCCCCCCTTTTTTCCCCTTTTTTTTTTTTCCCCCCCTTTTTTTTTTTTTCCCCCCCTTTTTCCTTCCCCAAGGGGTTTTGGCCTTTTTTTTAAAACCCCCCCCCTTTCCCCCCTTTTTGTTTTTTTGGGGTTTTTTGGGGGTTTTTTTTTTTTTTTTTCCTTTTTTTTCCTTTTTTTAAAAAATTTTTTTTTTTGGTTTTCCGTCTTTTAAAAAAAACCCCGGGGGGCCCCCCCCCCCCCCCCCCCCCCCCCCCCCCCCCCCCCCCCCCCCCCCCCCCCCCCCCCCCCCCCCCCCCCCCCCCCCCCCCCCCCCCCCCCCCCCCCCCCCCCCCCCCCCCCCCCCCCCCCCCCCCCCCCCCCCCCCCCCCCCTTTTTAATTTTTTCCCATTTTTTTTCCCCCCAAAGGGGTTTTTTTTAAAAAAAAAAAAGGGAGGGGGGGGGGGGGGGGGGGGGGGGTTTTTTTTTAAAAAAAAGGTAAAAATTTTAAAAAAAAATTTTGGGGGGGGGGGAAAAAAATTTTTTTTCCCCTTTTTTTTAAAAGTTTTTTTTAAAAAAATTTTTTTTAAAAATTTTTTTTTTTTTTGGGTTGGGTTTTTTTTTTTGTTTTGTTTTTTTTCGTTTTTTTTTTTTTGGGTGTGTGTTTTTTTTGTTTTTTTTTTAAACCCCCCCCGGGAAACCCCAAAAAAATTTTTTGGGGGGTTTTTTTAAAAATTCCGGTCCCCTTTTTTTTGGGGGCCCCCCCGGCCCCCCGTGGAGCCGGAGGAGCCCTTTAAAAGAGGTCGTAGGTCAACACAGTGCTCAGGAAGCCAACCACGTCCACTGGGCGGTACCATACTTCATGAAGTGTGGTTATGCTATGTGAGGCGAATGAGGGACAGTTTAGGATTAAGTGTCTTCAATATGGGAGTTCCATCTTTGGTGTGAGGGACACACGATATTATGAATCAGTGTCAGAAATGTTCTCGAAATGGATGATGCGAACGCATACGAGAAAGTGTAACTCGTACACGTCTGGTAAGCGTAGTTTTAGATGGGCGTATGTCTGGTGAGTTGGTGTTTGAGAGTGGAATGGTTTTTTCTTTTTTTTTTGAGTTTATCGGGTCATTACGATGTGTATATGTTTGTGCAGTTTTGTATTTGTTAGTTTGTTGGTGGGAGAGGGGGGGGGGGCAGTCTGTGAATCTATGTTGTGAGGCAGGGGTCTGCTTTGTAGTTGTACGTAGGAATTAATGATCAGTGGTCATGGTGTTACACAGGACCTTTCTAAAAGGTTCCTGCAGCCTAAAGCTCTGCTACTTGTAGTAGCAAGAAAGTGTAGATTCCTCTGGAGAGAAATTGTTTGACGAGAGAGAGAGAGAGAGAGAGAGAGAGAGAGAGAGAGAGAGAGAGAGAGAGAGAGAGAGAGAGAGAGTTTCTTGTGTAATTAGATTGTTTATGTGAAAGAATGATTTAAGGTAAATGTGGGTAATGATGTTTAGAGAAGAGTCATATGTAGGAATTAAATGCCTCTTCTGATGTGTGTGTGTGTGTGTGTGTGTGTGTGTGTGTGTGTGTGTGTGTGTGTGTGTGCAAGGCTGAGGGAGCGCCGCTACCACCGGCTGGTACTGAGGGTTGGAACCCCGCCACCGCCGGCTGGTTGGTACTGAGGGTTGGAGCCCCACTACCACCGGCTGGTACTGGATGCGGGCATCTCCTTTAACCCAGCTTTCATCTGACCTTTCAATCCCGGCATACCTCCGCTGCTGCTAATTTGGCCGGCGAGCCTCCCGCACCCCTGGGGTCAGTGGTTACCCCTTGCATCCCCGGTGGTTGCTGATGCCTCCTGCACCCCTGGGTTCATTGGTGCCTTCCGTACCCCCGGGGCCCGTGGTGCTCCCTACATTCCCTGGGCTACTGGGACCTCCCCCTGGGTTTGTGGTGCTCCCTACTTTCCCAGGGCGACTGGTACCTCCTGCACCCAAGGGACCAGTGGTGCTTCCTGGACACCGGAGATAGTGGTACCCATTTGCACCGCCGAAACCTTACCATTGATTCCTCTCTCCCACGAAGGAAGACCTCCACGATGGGCCTCCACTAGGGTACGCCTGGTTACTGATCTTCACTGTGGAAAATGTTATCACTAGTTTTTCTTAGTTATTAGGAAAGAAATGATCATAAGTTTATCTTATTACAGTCGCCTGATGTGTCCGGTCGCCGTGGAGTGTCCACGAACACTACTCAACCTCGCTGCAAAGCGGGTGGCCGCTGACATAGCACTAGTACCCCCACCGTCGCTTTCTGAACCAGCGTCTGCCTAACAAACTGCATCCGGCAACAAGTGCTACCCGACAGTGCCCTCATTACCCTCCAGCTTGGGTTCGTAGCCTGATGCTCGAGAGTACGATGACGCTCTTCTTTGTGAAGTGCTCTCCACCACGACCAAGCACAGTGCTCTCAAGGACCAGATTAAGAACCCCTAACCTGACATATTCCTCCGGTATGCCAGGGAGCCTAACATCAGCTTGCAAGAAAACACGAGAGACATTTGTCGGAAACTGAAGCTGAACTCTGCCCACCATTTGCAACAAATGCAGCAGAAAATCTTATTCACGAGTTGGAAGAAAGATTTGAGTTCCTGCTGGAACATCTGCCCAAATTTGAGCTGATGACACCGCCATTAAGTTTGCGAGTAGATGATCTCTCCAGGATTTTCAGGCCCAAAGGAATGGCGGCAGCAGAATTGGAACTTACAAATTTGCCGTCATGACTGACCATGAAACACATGTTTCAAGAGGAAGGTATTTTTACATTCTGGGAATCACATGAATGTAAGAACAAATTTCCTTTCTTTTAAAGCCCGAGTTATTAAAAGTTCTTGCCGTGTCTGGAACAACATACACGCGTGAAAGTGATTTCCATTTGTTTATATGTAGTTGACTAAGACACAGACAGATCATATCCTAATTAAATGCCGTCTCGGGTGAAAGAAACAGAGATTTAGATAAATTCATTAGGGTTCCGCGTGTGTTTGTAAACCTGTCTTAAAAGTAGAAAAGTTATGGGAGAGGAAAGACAAGAGGAGGAGGGGAATCCAGCTGCTTAGCTGTACGAGGGAAGGAGGTATCATAACGGTCAGACTCCGAGTGGTCGTTCTCCACGCAGAAACTATGGGAAGCTGCAGCCAGGCGTGTGCCTTAAGTCTAAGCATGGGGGCTGGGGGACACATGCAGACGCCTTACCACAACAGTAGCGAAAATGATACCTGCAGAACAGAGAAAGAGAGAGAGAGAGAGAGAGAGAGAGAGAGAGAGAGAGAGAGAGAGCAGTAACGTCACAATGTACAGAAAAGGATGGTTGAAGAGCGGTGGTGCCAGGAGAATGAACGAGATTGAAAACTACACCACCCTCACCCCGGCCATGAGCCAGCCCTCAGCAACCTCTCCCTACTCAGGCATTGCTTCCTGCCCCCTTAACTGCCTGTGACACCTCTCTCTCTCTCTCTCTCTCTCTCTCTCTCTCTCTCTCTCTCTCTCTCTCTCTCTCTCTCTCTCTCTGTAGGTATCGGAAGGGTTAGTTACGGCCGTGCAGTGAGCCAGCACTTCGTTGCTGTCATGTGTTACTCCTTTGGCTCAAATAGATGCCCTGTCTCTCTACCTCAACCTCTGGTATTCGGTCCACATACATACAATCTCTCCTCGTACATTACACATTACACTAACACTAATTATTCGTAACTATATTTTCTTGTGGTGAGCACTACGCTCTAACCTTGCCTTTTGACAAACTCTCGTCGTACCTCCACGTAAGTAAGTCTTCGTAGAATTTTAAGGTTACTTTACGTATAATTGCAGGGTTTTATATCCATGGAATTTTTGATGGTCATCGTACCATGTGTCAAGTGTACGGTAGCGATGGTTGATGGAAACCTATGGTGACCCCCACCCATATTTCACATGTCCTATGGTACTACGGTTTTCCGTTATGCCTTTTCCCCTTTAAACCGGTGTATATATATATATATATATATATATATATATATATATATATATATATATATATATATATATATATATATCATGATATTTGCTTGTAAATACTTGTGTTAGTTTCTGTGTCTGTCAGTTTGTGTCCTAGTTTCAGTATCAATAAAACGGTTTTGAGGAATTTGTATTTGTTTTTATCCCCATTGTCTTCCAACCTGAAGGAGGTGTAAGTCGAGTCTTTTGAATGAGGTATGACTTGAGCCTTCTGGAGGAGGTATGAGTTCAGTCTACAGGTATGAGTTGAGCCTCTACTGAAGGAGGTATGAGTTGAGCCTACACAAGAAGGTGTGACTTGAGCATGGTGGAGGTGGTACAAGATCAGTCTTCCGATCGGGATGTACGTCGTGTTTCCCCGAGTAATTCTGTCAGTCCTTAATTTCCTCATACAAATCCTCGTGATTCTCTGAATGTTTCTTACCCACGTACGTAAAGCCAAACACCTGATTCGCACATCCTCTACGAGTATTTTCTCTGGGACTTGGGCGGTGATGTACAAGAGCTCTTGTCACATCTGCAAAAGATGGCCTGGCTGCTGCTGTTCATCCCGGAGCACCTTACGGACCGGACGCAATAAGCAATATATATTTCAAGCCGGTGTGCTACAACGTGAAGGGAGTTGCTTTTCAGCGAGCCATTTTCGTTCGTAGAATTCATCATTTTTCTTTAAAGATAGTTAATGCTGGTGAAAGATGTAGATCTAATGTTTAAGTAAGAGGAAGAAAGATATATCTCAGTATTCTTTCGTGGAAGACGGGGTTATAGTGTGAGTACACTGTATTCCGTCGCAGTATGATGCGATATAACGTACGTAAACATCAGAACGTCGTTGGTTGAGATGATGTCATCTTGTTCTCTTCCTAGCCACTGCTGCTACACCCCTGGTGTCGGAGCTGGGAGGCCCTCGGAGCTCCAGGCCAGGCTGTTTCTCACCCTCCGTCAGGTTATCCGGCAGCACTTCCTTCCCCCTGATTCCGGGGCATCCTCCAGACCGACCCCTTCACCTCATCCACACACACTAGACAACTCCAGGGTTGTTAAAGGTCCCTACTCGACCACTTGATTACTCGACACTCAGGTCTACCTACTCGACCTTACGCTCAAGTTCAACATTCGTTTAACCTTATTATTGGGTGACTTACAGTTATAGACAATTGTAATAATTATATGTGATTACAGAATTTATATTAGTTTTTTTTTAACTCCGAGCCTTGCCATTTCCTGAGTTGCTGTTATTTATCTTGTAGGAAATCTATACATGCGTCTGAAGGCGGTTAAAAGTACCGAACAACACAACAAAAGCGGAGTACAGGGATAACGTATGAATAAGAACACGTGCACAACATTTATTGGAGATATTGCAACGTTGGTTTGATTTATGGAGCGTGAAGCAGAAAGATGATGTTAACCCCTTGTATCCTGCGATGTGACCATTGAGCACGACAGTATGGCCCTTGAGCACAGAGGTATGACCCTTGAGCACAACGGTATGACCCTTGAGCACGACGGTATGACCCTTGAGCACGACGTTATGACTCGGGTATGCTGGTGTGGCCTTTGATCTGACCGGTCCAGTTGTTGCTTCATCAGTATATTTCCTGTGAGTGCCATGCAACCCGTGCTGGTGCAAGTATCGATATCCAGATAGCAGTCTGCTGTGGAAGAAGAATCTTCTACTCTGAGTTGAAATTCAAAAGTGTTGCCATTGTGGACAGACGGTGACTGACCACTCAAACCAAACACTGGTGGAAAGAAATGGTCCTCACAGCGCCAGTCTGTAATGGTGGGGAGAAACGACTGATGTTAGTCAATGACTACATTTTTGTAGGCTTTGTTAAGACCTATCCCTAAAAGACTCTATTTTTCCACAGTCTAAGACATAGTGTTGTAATTTGTGTCCATAACTCTGGCCACAAACTTTACATTTTACGTGATTCACATCTCCAGATCGGCCAAAGCGCCAATAGTACCTATTACTTAGCCTTAGTATAGTAATCGTATCTTGTAATTAGATGATCTTATTGCTTTCGCCATATACACATTTCAGTGTGATTGAAAGATATTTCCTCTCGTGCCTATTCACACTCGTCTGTTTGCTTCAAAGAAGTCTCTTTATTCCTTCCTAATTACCGTTTTCAAACTTCTGTTTGACATCCCACTGTTGTTTTCAACAGATTCTGCATCAAGTGCAAGTTTGGTTGAAGCATCACCCTTATCATGCTAATGGAGGTCTATGTTAGAGGGAGTCTATAACGAATTGATTTGAATCCCTTGACCAATAATATCTGAATATTTCTTTATGGCCTCAGAGACCATTTTGTTGCATTCTGATGTCAGGATTTTCAGGGAAGTAATGAGGATAACAGATAAGAGATTATTATACTGTCCATTGTTAGTGATCTGTACACGTTCGAACCTTCCCTTCAAACCCATACTGCTTACTTGACCCTTGACCTGTGACCTAGAACATGTGACCTCTGTCACAGAAGGCATTGCAGGTGGACAGTGATACTTGACCTATGCTCTTGAACGTTTGACCTTTGCTCTCCAGAACACTTGAACTTTACCCATGAATATTTGACCTTTGCCTCAGGCCTCTTGATTTACCCTTATTACACACTACTCTGCAACCCATAGCCATGTGCCTTTTCTAACTCAGAGTGAGAACACCTGAAGTCCCTCCAGAGATTTTGCCTTTACTTTGAGATTGAATTTATTCCAGATGATTGTAGTTCAAGCCAGAGATTTGCGTGTGTAACACCAGATCTCAAGATGATGTGTTACCAGCCACAACTGATGATGTCTGTGCTGGTAAGACCTCACCTTCACTACTGCTTGTATGTTGCAGCCTTGGCTGAAGAGCTTGTTTACTGCCGCCTCGCCTCTGGTTCATGCGTTGCAAGATCCACATTTTCGTGTTGTTGTCTGTGACGGGTAGAACCTGTTGTTGGCAGACGTGCCTCAGGGAAGGTGTTGTTGTCTGGGTGGAGTATAGCCTGTTGTTGGCAGACGTGCCTCAGGGACTGTGTTAGCAGGCCAGCTAGTAGCAGGAAGAGGTTGTGGCGGTGGTTGTGGTGGTGGTGTCACGGGTCTGGGAAGGTGTTGTGTTTGACCAGTTATTGGTAAGGGGCGAGGGGGGCGATGGTGATGTTGTTGTTGTTCTTGTTGGTGGTGGTGGAAGCGGTGGTAGTATTTGCCTCAGTGTTCTCTGACAATATAGATTTCCCCCTTGGTTGGGTCGGCGCGCGCGCGCCTGCCGGCTGTATGTACCGGCCGGTCTGCGGCACAAGGGCCCAGCTGCTGCTGCTCCTGCTGTTCCTTCCTCTCCTCCTCCTCCTCCTCCTCTTCCTCCTCCTGCACCTGCTCACTTTATCGAACGGGGTTGTGCTTCTTTTGGGGGCACGCAACAGGAATATGTTCTTTTTTTTTTTCTTACTTTCAGTTTGGTACGGAATAGAGACGTGTTGCATTCGTTGCCAAAGGCTTTCCAGGCCGGCGCTCAGGTTCTCCTGTTGTTACTTTAAGGAACATCGTCTTACCTTATGGAACAAGGCTTGTTCACGCAGCCCAGACATGACGCTGCTGCAACATACTTTAGTTAAATGGCTGTTTTTTATCGTCGCATCTCGCTGAGCGGAACGACGATATAATCTTATCGGTGTTTAGTTAAAGGACAAAGGATATGTTCCTTATGTTCGTGTGTTTACGTATGAGGGATATAGTTTTAGCGTTACTTAGCGAACGTAAGAGGGGATTTACCCATTACATATTGGTCCCCAAGGAACAAAAGCTCCTCCCGGTGCACCACCGTATGAATACGGCTGAGGGGTACGCGTATGGTACGTGTTAACGAGCTGGAGGTCCGGAGTCACGACACGTCACCTAACGAGGCAGATTTGAACGATGGTGATCTTGGTCCAGGTGAAGGGTAGCGGCGGGGGACGCAACCACTCCCGCGTTGGGTTACATGTTGATCTTTAGTCCCATGTCATGGTTTTCTTCTCTATAGTTTATCAGTAAGTTATAATAATGTTATCTATTTTATCATTAGGCTATATTACTACATTATTACTATATTACTACAGTATTACTCCTCACACGTATATGTTGAGGGAAGGATTCTACACTGAGTGAAGTGACCCTTAATTCGCCTGTGGTAGAAATTTTAGTTGTTCCTCTTGCTTCGACATATTTTTTTTTCATAGTTTTTGGCTTGTATATAAGTTCCGTTACCCTGTCCCCTTCTGCACGGTAAAGTAAGTAACTGGTTATGTGGTGAAGTAGGTGTGGTTGTGGGGGGGGCATGGGGCCCCTAGGGTGTACGTTCAGGGTAGTGGTGATAATGTCCTCTCACGTCAACACTTTATGGTGTATTAACCTTTCATGTTGTTGCTGGAGCCTCTACGTTGCTCAGGTTCATGACTTACTTTGAAAATGGTATACCGAAACACGGCGCACCTGGTGGGCACTGGCGTAAGCTGAGGTGTACACACACACACACACACACACACACACTTAAGACATTATATGTCTAAAAGGTAAATACAACAAGAGTGTAGACCAAGAGTTAAGTGGTG
Source organism: Panulirus ornatus (assembly GCF_036320965.1). NCBI lineage: Eukaryota > Metazoa > Arthropoda > Malacostraca > Decapoda > Palinuridae > Panulirus > Panulirus ornatus. Next base: position 12,168,385 of record NC_092279.1, read on the forward strand.
GGGGCGGGGTCGTGGTCATAAGCTTGGCCGGTTAAGTTAGACGGCTTCCTCAACATCTTCGGTGTATTGTTTTTTCTTTCCACAAATGAGGGATTTTGTCCGTGTACCTCCACATGTCGTTTTCTATTCATTTATTTTTTTTTTTCATCTATTCTCCCCCTCTTCCATACCTGGTCCTCAATCTGTTCCTCCTCCTCCTCCTCCCCTTGTATTAGTACCTTATCTTACTTCTGCTGTATCTCCATGTTGCTCTATCTACCCTTCGCCTTATTTACCGTTTATCTTCATTTCCCTCATTAACGTCTTCCTCCTCCTCCTCCTCCTCCCTCCTCACTTATTCCTCATCCTCACATGTGTCTCCCTCCTTATCTTTGGCTTCCTTACACACACACACACACACACACACACACACACACACACACACACACACACACACACACACACAACGCGACATGCTGCTGCACTACTGTACTTACATAGGTTGTAAGAATCATCTGGTGAATGATATTCAATACCATTATTTCTCATAACTACGGTGCAAGAGAATAATTCATCCGAGGAATTTCTTGATTAAAAGGAGTCTATCATACCCGGTCTGTGCGGAGTGCAGCCTCCGAGCTGCAGTAAGCCTATTAAGTGGGTCTCTGGGATATATATATATATATATATATATATATATATATATATATATATATATATGATGTGGTGGTTGACGTTACAAAGATGAATGCGAAAAATAGAACTAGTTATTTTAAGGAAGGTTTTGTTATATATACATAGCGAGGGAATTTGTAGGTCTTTTTTTTTATACTGTCTCTATCATCATTTTTCCTTCACAAATTTTGTTTTATTTCATTTTTCCAGTTTTTCACCAATTTTAGGCTTTACCTCTTTTACTCTCGTACTTTTTGCTTTACGAGTTTGTAAATTTCATTATATCTGTTTTCTACAGATTCTTTGTTTATTTCTACATTTTTTTGGCTCAAGGACTTATTCTATATTGTCCCTTAGTCTCGTACTTTCTTTTTCTTTTTTTCTCAGATTTTTGTTCATCTTTTTCTCATTATTATTCACTCCATATTTACTCATTAGTCTTATCCCCCAGTTCTTCCCCATTTCCCCACTTGGTAATGTGTGGTCATTGGTGTGTGGTTCAGAGAGATAGTTATTGGCGGTATGTGTTCCATTCTCCTCCCGACCCTCATGAATAAATATGAGGGCTGCCGGCGCTGCCCCTAACTCCTGGACAGGTGCCAGAATCACCACCCTCACCCTCCCCCTGCCACTGCTTTGTCTCCCTCTTCTTGCTTGAAAGTCTCGCTGATCTCTCCCTCATGACGGGTCTCGCTGGTCTCTCCCTGGAGAAGATCTCCTTGATCTCGCACTGGTTTAAGGACTCTGCCTGATCTCTTAGTCTCCCATAGACATCTGTGAAGTGCTCACATTAATTCCCACGTCTTCCTTGTCTCTCAAACCCTTTGGACATGACAGCACAACCATTTGGATATGATGCCATGATGTTTGACTTGGTGCTTTGAGGGTCAGGTCATATCGCTGAATTCTCCCATGCAAAAGTCTACCTCATTTACCAAACCTGTGTATTCCCAGTGCATAATACGTATGCAACATAGACCAGGGTTGATTTAACCCCCTGTTCTTGCTTACGATAAAAGCGTATGCCGCTTTATGGCACGTATTTGTTTACTGATCAGAAAATAAATCTCGTAAACCATCAGCGGAAAGGCTGACGAGATGAACTTTGGGTATTCCTTTCGTGTGTAATCCACCTGATGCGTAGCCACCGGGATGAAGAAAACAAAAAGGAATATTGAGGAACACAGAATGTTGTCTTGAAAATCTTGGAAGCCAGGTCCCGAGTGTAATCCTACAAGGATGTTGCAGCAGCCAGGTACATCTGAGATTGAAACAAACAGGACGCAACACCTTGGCTGAGGACTGCCGCGGGTGTAATACTGACGAATAATTGCACGACAGGGAACTCTTGGAGGTCGGCTCCCAGACAACAGATTCAACCAGAGGGGAAAGTGTATTGGATCACGTTTTCACCAATAATTTTGGCCTTATTTGTATCAACTGCTGCTCTCTCCTGCACCCTGGACCCACAACTTACGCTGATTGAAGTTCAAACGGGAATAGTTTTCTACTAAACCAACAAATCAGAAAGTTCTTTTTCAGACTTGAAGTTGTACAGAGGTAGGGAATAGCGGACTACCTTCTGTACAGTGGGGAATTCCTTGTCAGTGGTGAAACAAAATAGAAATCTGGAAGTTGGTTGACGTTGTCCGTAATCTTGTTATTAAAGTATGTCCCAGTGCGTTCACATACTTTGAATTGGAAGGTCTGTATGCGGATTCTGCTGGGTTCCCGATGAATTTAAGACATAAAGACCTTGGCGTCAGATATTTCTTTTAGCTTCAACGCTCACCATCTAAACGTATATATAAGTGTATTGTGTGCTTATTTGATCAACATCCAAAGTTCTCTAAATCTTTTAAAGTAAAGTAAGGATGTCATTGATTAAAATGGTTTAGACTTAACGCAATTCACGAAGTGAGTTCTGCTTGGTCCCCCATTCAGCAAAGTTCCTGAGATCCAGCTACAGTATCGCAGTGGAATGCCAGAAATATTGGAGTTTCTCATTCATCAGTCCCCGCATCATCATCATCATCATCATCATCATCATCATCATCATCATCATGTATGGTGCCTCATCTCGTGGGGTCGTCCTGTATTGCCGACGGCAGGAGCGGCCTATGAGGGACCTGCCCTCCAAATACGTTTTTCTCATACGGGATTTCCTGGTGTAGAGGTGGTGTGAGAGGAGTGTGGTGCGGGCGGAAGCGACGCAGTTTTCTGTGAGTATATGGCTTGGACGATGATGATGATGATGAGAGAGAGAGAGAAAGAGAGAGAGAGAGAGAGAGAGAGAGAGAGAGAGAGAGAGAGAGAGAGAGAGAGAGAGGTGGTGGAGGAGGGCAGCAGGGGGAGACTGTAGGTAACTCACGATGGTGGAGGGGGAGATGATCTCTGGGGTAGTCGTTACCTGACATGATGGGCGGTAGGAAGCACAAGGGAGAGGCCAGTTATCTGAAGACCTGCTAGTCTATATCGAGGTTACCTCCTGCAGGAGAGTGATATTTCCCTAATTACCCATTCTCCATAAATGGAGGCGGGGTAGTAGAGCAGAAGGTTCCTCCTTCCCTTTCGCCACTCCCAAGTGCACATCATCCTGCAGGAAAATGGCTATGAGGGACATGGTGCAGCGTAGAATAATGCTGTCATGGAAAGTTTTAGGAAAACATGGATGAAAAAACACACACTGATATAATATCAACCACTACATAGTTTAGGGAAAATGGATTTTAACCTCTAATGTGTAGTGAGAAAAAATAATTGAAAAATATTTTGTCATTCTTCAAGCTTACTCGTTGATAACTTGATGCCATTAACGCATTTGTCTTGACGTTTCTTCTTAAAGGAAAGAGTTTTTGAAGCTGGTGGAGCTTAGAAACGGAGGGGGAGTTGGGAAAGATTGACTGGGGAGTTGGTGGGGAAGATTGACTGGGGAGTTGGTGGGGAAGATTGACTGGGGAGTTGGTGGGGAAGATTGACTGGGGAGTTGGTGGGGAAGATTGACTGGGGAGTTGGTGGGGAAGATTGACTGGGGAGTTGGTGGGGAAGATTGACTGGGGAGTTGGTGGGGAAGATTGACTGGGGAGTTGGTGGGGAAGATTGACTGGGGAGTTGGTGGGGAAGATTGACTGGGGAGTTGGTGGGGAAGATTGACTGGGGAGTTGGTGGGGAAGATTGACTGGGGAGTTGGTGGGGAAGATTGACTGGGGAGTTGGTGGGGAAGATTGACTGGGGAGTTGGTGGGGAAGATTGACTGGGGAGTTGGTGGGGAAGATTGACTGGGGAGTTGGTGGGGAAGATTGACTGGGGAGTTGGTGGGGAAGATTGACTGGGGAGTTGGTGGGGAAGATTGACTGGGGAGTTGGTGGGGAAGATTGACTGGGGAGTTGGTGGGGAAGATTGACTGGGGAGTTGGTGGGGAAGATTGACTGGGGAGTTGGTGGGGAAGATTGACTGGGGAGTTGGTGGGGAAGATTGACTGGGGAGTTGGTGGGGAAGATTGACTGGGGAGTTGGTGGGGAAGATTGACTGGGGAGTTGGTGGGGAAGATTGACTGGGGAGTTGGTGGGGAAGATTGACTGGGGAGTTGGTGGGGAAGATTGACTGGGGAGTTGGTGGGGAAGATTGACTGGGGAGTTGGTGGGGAAGATTGACTGGGGAGTTGGTGGGGAAGATTGACTGGGGAGTTGGTGGGGAAGATTGACTGGGGAGTTGGTGGGGAAGATTGACTGGGGAGTTGGTGGGGAAGATTGACTGGGGAGTTGGTGGGGAAGATTGACTGGGGAGTTGGTGGGGAAGATTGACTGGGGAGTTGGTGGGGAAGATTGACTGGGGAGTTGGTGGGGAAGATTGACTGGGGAGTTGGTGGGGAAGATTGACTGGGGAGTTGGTGGGGAAGATTGACTGGGGAGTTGGTGGGGAAGATTGACTGGGGAGTTGGTGGGGAAGATTGACTGGGGAGTTGGTGGGGAAGATTGACTGGGGAGTTGGTGGGGAAGATTGACTGGGGAGTTGGTGGGGAAGATTGACTGGGGAGTTGGTGGGGAAGATTGACTGGGGAGTTGGTGGGGAAGATTGACTGGGGAGTTGGTGGGGAAGATTGACTGGGGAGTTGGTGGGGAAGATTGACTGGGGAGTTGGTGGGGAAGATTGACTGGGGAGTTGGTGGGGAAGATTGACTGGGGAGTTGGTGGGGAAGATTGACTGGGGAGTTGGTGGGGAAGATTGACTGGGGAGTTGGTGGGGAAGATTGACTGGGGAGTTGGTGGGGAAGATTGACTGGGGAGTTGGTGGGGAAGATTGACTGGGGAGTTGGTGGGGAAGATTGACTGGGGAGTTGGTGGGGAAGATTGACTGGGGAGTTGGTGGGGAAGATTGACTGGGGAGTTGGTGGGGAAGATTGACTGGGGAGTTGGTGGGGAAGATTGACTGGGGAGTTGGTGGGGAAGATTGACTGGGGAGTTGGTGGGGAAGATTGACTGGGGAGTTGGTGGGGAAGATTGACTGGGGAGTTGGTGGGGAAGATTGACTGGGGAGTTGGTGGGGAAGATTGACTGGGGAGTTGGTGGGGAAGATTGACTGGGGAGTTGGTGGGGAAGATTGACTGGGGAGTTGGTGGGGAAGATTGACTGGGGAGTTGGTGGGGAAGATTGACTGGGGAGTTGGTGGGGAAGATTGACTGGGGAGTTGGTGGGGAAGATTGACTGGGGAGTTGGTGGGGAAGATTGACTGGGGAGTTGGTGGGGAAGATTGACTGGGGAGTTGGTGGGGAAGATTGACTGGGGAGTTGGTGGGGAAGATTGACTGGGGAGTTGGTGGGGAAGATTGACTGGGGAGTTGGTGGGGAAGATTGACTGGGGAGTTGGTGGGGAAGATTGACTGGGGAGTTGGTGGGGAAGATTGACTGGGGAGTTGGTGGGGAAGATTGACTGGGGAGTTGGTGGGGAAGATTGACTGGGGAGTTGGTGGGGAAGATTGACTGGGGAGTTGGTGGGGAAGATTGACTGGGGAGTTGGTGGGGAAGATTGACTGGGGAGTTGGTGGGGAAGATTGACTGGGGAGTTGGTGGGGAAGATTGACTGGGGAGTTGGTGGGGAAGATTGACTGGGGAGTTGGTGGGGAAGATTGACTGGGGAGTTGGTGGGGAAGATTGACTGGGGAGTTGGTGGGGAAGATTGACTGGGGAGTTGGTGGGGAAGATTGACTGGGGAGTTGGTGGGGAAGATTGACTGGGGAGTTGGTGGGGAAGATTGACTGGGGAGTTGGTGGGGAAGATTGACTGGGGAGTTGGTGGGGAAGATTGACTGGGGAGTTGGTGGGGAAGATTGACTGGGGAGTTGGTGGGGAAGATTGACTGGGGAGTTGGTGGGGAAGATTGACTGGGGAGTTGGTGGGGAAGATTGACTGGGGAGTTGGTGGGGAAGATTGACTGGGGAGTTGGTGGGGAAGATTGACTGGGGAGTTGGTGGGGAAGATTGACTGGGGAGTTGGTGGGGAAGATTGACTGGGGAGTTGGTGGGGAAGATTGACTGGGGAGTTGGTGGGGAAGATTGACTGGGGAGTTGGTGGGGAAGATTGACTGGGGAGTTGGTGGGGAAGATTGACTGGGGAGTTGGTGGGGAAGATTGACTGGGGAGTTGGTGGGGAAGATTGACTGGGGAGTTGGTGGGGAAGATTGACTGGGGAGTTGGTGGGGAAGATTGACTGGGGAGTTGGTGGGGAAGATTGACTGGGGAGTTGGTGGGGAAGATTGACTGGGGAGTTGGTGGGGAAGATTGACTGGGGAGTTGGTGGGGAAGATTGACTGGGGAGTTGGTGGGGAAGATTGACTGGGGAGTTGGTGGGGAAGATTGACTGGGGAGTTGGTGGGGAAGATTGACTGGGGAGTTGGTGGGGAAGATTGACTGGGGAGTTGGTGGGGAAGATTGACTGGGGAGTTGGTGGGGAAGATTGACTGGGGAGTTGGTGGGGAAGATTGACTGGGGAGTTGGTGGGGAAGATTGACTGGGGAGTTGGTGGGGAAGATTGACTGGGGAGTTGGTGGGGAAGATTGACTGGGGAGTTGGTGGGGAAGATTGACTGGGGAGTTGGTGGGGAAGATTGACTGGGGAGTTGGTGGGGAAGATTGACTGGGGAGTTGGTGGGGAAGATTGACTGGGGAGTTGGTGGGGAAGATTGACTGGGGAGTTGGTGGGGAAGATTGACTGGGGAGTTGGTGGGGAAGATTGACTGGGGAGTTGGTGGGGAAGATTGACTGGGGAGTTGGTGGGGAAGATTGACTGGGGAGTTGGTGGGGAAGATTGACTGGGGAGTTGGTGGGGAAGATTGACTGGGGAGTTGGTGGGGAAGATTGACTGGGGAGTTGGTGGGGAAGATTGACTGGGGAGTTGGTGGGGAAGATTGACTGGGGAGTTGGTGGGGAAGATTGACTGGGGAGTTGGTGGGGAAGATTGACTGGGGAGTTGGTGGGGAAGATTGACTGGGGAGTTGGTGGGGAAGATTGACTGGGGAGTTGGTGGGGAAGATTGACTGGGGAGTTGGTGGGGAAGATTGACTGGGGAGTTGGTGGGGAAGATTGACTGGGGAGTTGGTGGGGAAGATTGACTGGGGCAACACCCTAGGAGGCCAGCACACAGTAGCCCCACATGTACAGCCAGCCTGATTAAAGCTGAAGCCTTCATTAGTCCTCCCCACTCAAAAATTACTCTACGCTCCACCTTCTCCTGTGTTGGCTGAACCTGCGCGCGCGGCCTTTTGTGGGTGTATGTGTGTGTCATTATGGATATGCTATGTATGTTTCTAATGCCCTTCAGTACCTTTTGGGCATTTTATTAGCTGTTTTGATTTGCGTTTATATTTTTTTTCATAATTTTTTGTCCAACATGTATTTCAGGTTGATGAACGCCGCTTCCTCCTGTACATTCATCATTCATGTACATGGCCCACTACTACGAGTTCCTAAGTTTAGTATGGAAGCGGACGATTGTCTAGGGTCAGCATGTGTACGATAGTTTACGCTTGTGGCTATGTTCTGACTCTCTCTCTCTCTCTCTCTCTCTCTCTCTCTCTCTCTCTCTCTCTCTCTCTAGCTTATAAGACGCGTTCAGTGTTAGACAAGATTGTCCTGATAACCCACAGTTGTCGAGATCATAACCTCTTCAGCATGACGGTACCACTAAGGGGTCGAACCAAGGTACTCCAAGGTGGCACCAGTGTACTCAAGGGTCGTACCATCGTGCTCGAGGTACAGAACACCATGTTCGCAGTGCATGGCCAGGTTAGCGATACGGAGATCTCTAAGGGGTCGGGGGCTGGAGCACTGTCCCTAAGTGAATTGGGAAACGGTGAGCACTCAAGACGACCCCAGTAGTCACAGGTTCTGGCCCCGCTGTGTGATGACCGGCCGAATTAACAGGTAGAGGATGAGAGCTCTTTGTTGAGAGGGTGGAGGAGGGAGGATGGGTAAGACGAAGATAATTACGTGGTAGGGAGGGCCATAGGTAATTGAGGAAGGCTAATTACAGAACTGTGCGTGTTCGTTTGAAAGCGTTGTAGTAGGCTGCAGTAACCAGTGGTGTTCCACATGCCCATTGATAACATCTACCATGTTAGGGGCTCATTCCTCAGTCCCAGTTTTCATTGTTTTCGTTTCGGTATTGACGTTTTATGTTATTCCCTACGGAAGTAGGTATCCGGCACCATTTGCTCATTATTGTTATGGGGGGAAGAAATATCTTTTGAGGGTTTCATGGGTACGTGGTGGTAAACCTGTGTCTCATTAGCATCGCGTTGCGTGGTGGTGATGATTCCAGCCCATCTCTCGGCAATATCCTGTACCCCGGTAGGGACTGTGAGCTCCTGCTCTATAATGTCCTGCATTGTGGTGGATGCTCGAGCATCCGAGCCAGTAATGGCTCCTACCGTGATGGGGCTCTGGTACCCATGTTCCAGGAATAACGAGTACTCGCGTGGTGGCTGTAGCCCGTCTCGTATATAATCTGTACTGTGAGGGTTATGGGGGCTGGAATATCGCCCCCAGTAATGTTATACCGTCGCGCCGGAGACCGTGGCATCTCTCCCCGATACCCATTCATGGGTGGTAGGGACCTCGGTATAACATGATCACTTGTACAGTTAAACTTCCTCCTCCTGGAAATATGTTCCGTACCCTAGCGGGGCCTGGACCATGGAAGCCAGGCAGAGGGGTTGAAGCTTTCCTTCAAAATACCAGCATCGCGGGCAGGTGAGGCTGCTGTCCCTCCCTTTAGGTTTAGAACATACATCATGCCGGGCATCTTGAATCTCCCTCCTAAGAATAAAGATACTGAGAAAGGAGCTCTGTTGCGATTCGCATAATGCGCTAGAGCCTTAGAGGACCACATGATTCACATGTTGTAACTCATGAACGATAGGTTCCACTCAGTAATGATTCTGGTAACAGTAACCAAGAAGTTTGTCCTGGTTAGTCTTGGCTTGGGTGCTGTGGAAGTTGTTCTACTAGTGGTTCCCTGTCGTGAATTTGATTTTGATGTCACCAGAGTGTTCGCATACGGTAAGGCTTTTATACTTAGTTCGTTAACTGCCACCAAATAACTCTTCCTGGAGAACGCACCACAGTGTGTTTTTACATAAAAACGTAGACGTAGATGTATCAGATAAAAGTCTTTAGTCTTGAAGATATTGTATTCATGTCGATGTCCTTTCAGTAACGCGTAGATATTTACACCTGATGTTTATGTTGCAGGTGAGTGTGGCTGTGGAGAGGGGATGGCACAGAGGCTCGTGCGTGAGATGCTCCACGTATGTCATCGTCCTTGGTAAGTGTGGTAAACCTGGGTACTGTGGCGCACGTCCACAACACACCTCACATATTGAGGCTGGTGGTGGGTTAACGTTAGGTTCCCTTATATCAGAATGATGATACATTCCCAACGTCACGACCTCAGAGGACGACTGTTCCTTAAGCATAAGCGATGTGGCCCTTAATATGATGTTGTGATTTTCAACCTGGCTCGTGAGGGTCAGGTCAAAGGCCAGGTCATCATACCCAAGTGTCGTACTTAAGGGGTTAATGGAGACTCGGGAAGAGTGAATCAAACCATTACTCTGCTACTGTATTGTCGGTGATGGGACGACTGCAGTTGTATTTCTCAAGTCGACAAATTTATCTTACCCACAACACAGCAGTCAGTCGACACCAAGGTCCAATTGACTCTTGAAATGATGTCAAAGAAAATGGGTCTTGTGAATCTTTTTTTTTTTTTTTCATTTCATAAGATAGAAATTTTAAATATTTCTTGCAGCAAAATTTCCATTTATTATAGAGAACAACAGCCTCCCTGACTGTAGGCGGAATCAAAAACATTACCGATGTAATATTGAGATAAATGATAGATAACACAAGTGATTGTTGCAGGAAAAATCATTTATGTGCTGTGTAATTTTACAGACGCAAGTTTTGCGGAAGATAGGCGGACGACTGCCTGGAATGTCGGTCTCTTCTGTGTGGGTGAAAGTTCGTTAATTTGTTATTACTGATTAAACGGACGCCGGTAATGGCGTAAGTTTTAATGAAGAACCGCTGTTGATGTGTACAAGAATTAGAGGGATATATATTTTATTTTTTACCACCTACCATATGCCTAGTAAAACTGAAAAGTCATGACACACCGTACAACACCTTCCAGTCGCATTTGGTGAAGGTATTTTTTGAGACATACGAATGGGAATGTTTATCAAGTTATAGTATTCTGAAAATAGAACTTAAGGTTACGATAGATCTTTTAAGAATGTCGTTTGGTTGGCTGGTTATTTGGGCTTCAGGTCTATCAACTGCCAGGGTTCATGAAGACCAGCACCGTCATGTTGCTACCACCAGTCAGAAATCTCCAGCTCCTTCTTCAGGTGTCCAGCACAATGCTGTAGCCACATACATTCTTATTACATGACCCAGACCGACACCAGAGTGGTAAGTGATCACAGACATAATCTGCCTCATTTTATATCAAGAAGTATGAAGATTATTTTCTGGAAGATCGTGTTCAAAGTTTATTCTTTGCCGTTATTTTTCTTCTTTCACTCGGGATACATTGTGACGTCAGCTGAGGGATGTTTTTTTTTATTTTGAATTTCATTCAGTCAGGGGAGACACGTCATGGATCAGCGCTGGTCATTGTAGTTCGTAGTGTTCTATCTCTTAAACGTGGTTAATTACAGAACAAATCATCACCGGTAAAAGTCCTACTAGAAAAAAAATATAATATTCTTTAACTGAAATATGATTTATTTTATATGTGTTCCCCTCCTTTGTGTGCTAATTACACTACCTTAAGAACTGTTTCTATTGCAGTTTTGAATGTGAAGATGTTATTATCATCTGTTAGCTTGCCTCGGTTGTACTTACAACCCCCAGACAATATCAGATGTAACTTCACCGTGTTGTACTCGTAAGAATCATGTGTGTTGTTGGAGTGGGCTACTCCAGCAGTGGGGGCTCACGATTTACGACGACACACGTTGTTCATTCTAACCAGCAAAAATCTGAATGTCTGATTATACACACACACACACACACACACACACACACACACACACACACACATACATACATATTCGCCATTTTCCGCATCAGCGAAGTAGCGTTGATAACAGAGGACTGAGCCTAAGAGGGGAAATCCTCACTTGGCCCCCTTCTCTGTTCCTTCTTTTTGAAAAGTAAAAACTGGAGGAGAGGATTTCCAGCCCTTCGCTCCCTCCCCTTTTAGTCGCCTTTTACGACACGCAGAGAATGCGTGGGAAGTATTCTTTCTCCCCTATCCCAGGGATTATATATATATATATATATATATGTGTGTGTGTGTGTGTGTGTGTGTGCGTGTGTGTGCGTGTGTGTGTGTGTGTGTGCATACAGCCAAGGATTCAGGCCTGAAAAAATGTGTACAATTGTTATTTGTTCAGGCTATCAACGTTAGGACTTTAAGAAAAAAAGATGTGCAATTGTTTTTTTCTGATCCTACATTTTAAATGATCATTCGTATTTTGTAGTTGATGTTGTCATTGTAAAATTGTGGGTCTTTAGAACTGACATTAATTTGTAAATGTAGTTCAATATTTTTGCAAAACTGGGTATGAATTCTCTGATCTCAGTGTGCCCGAAAATGTTTGAAAAAGATATGAATTTGGAGGTTGCGAGAGGCGTTGGATGCCAGGACACAACACTGGGGTATGGATATTGTATGGAGACAGGGAGGAAGAGGCGCTTAACGCGGGTCTAGGAGAGTCTTTCTCTCCTCCTCCTCCTCCTCCTCCTCCTCCACACGGGAGGTATGGACTCTCCCACACGGGTTGTATGGACACTCCCAGGTTTTATATCCCCGGGTGGGGGCAGGCACTCCCGCCCCTGTTGTGTTGATGTAGTAACTCTTGTGTAGGTCCTGTGAAGGCTGCGTGCACTCGTGCCAGAATCTAGCGTGTCCTCTTCCTCGAGTTAGGAGGGCCCCTTCAGCGAAGCCCGAGCCCTCTCCACCAGCGACGAGTCCTATTCCAAAAGTTTAGGAGTCCCCTCCAGGAAAGTTAGGAGCCGCCGAGTCCCCAAGTGTTGGTTTACTGGAGGTTGCCTGGTATCAGTTGACCTGAAATGTGTCTCGTGCCGGTGGCTTTTCTGACCTTCACCCTCCCTCTCACGCTCATTATTCACCGTCACCCTTGTCCTCGCCATATGCCCACACTGCCTGCATGGCATGCACAGTGGGTGTTCCCTGTGTGGGTGGGTGCTTGTGTATAGGTTTACCTGTGTCTGTGTCTCTGGGGTGGAAAGGGGGTTGGGTGTGTGTGTGTGTGTGTGTGTGTGTGTGTGTGAAAACCATGCGTACATTTACAACACACTGTGGTTGTATTCATGTATGGGAAACAACAGAGATAGATGCATGTATCAGAACATTCTCGTAAAGAATTTGAAACGAGGATGTAAAATCTTTGACGTTGAGGTGTTTGTGGTGCCGCGTTGTTGCTCAGCGTCGAGGTGGGCAGTCTGCTCCTGTTTTAGGAGGTAGAAGATGGGAGGAAATTCGAGGTTCGCTGTATAAGACTCCTCCGCAGTTCGTAAAGGAAGGGAGAGTCTCATATGCAGTGGGATTATAGGTGATGGAACCTATTGTGGGGCCATAGCTTGTTTTCTAGCAGGGTCTAAGACTCTGTGATCGGCAAGAGGGTTCGGTAGTGTTAGGGATGGGTGGGGAGAGAGTTAGTTCTGTCTGGAGCGGGATTTCAGACACGAGGCCTTGGCTGATGGCCTTGTAATGTCCGTCTTACGTCATCTCTGTGACTTGCTGCCATCATGTTCTTTTGCATGGCTAGATGGTACGGATGATCACTAGATATTGGAGGTTCTTGCTCTCTTGTGTGGCTGAATGTCAGGACTCTGGTTGTGTGGCGCACAGCCTCACGGTAGATGTGGTTTCATCAGTCATTGAGGCAACATTAGAATGTTTTCTTGACGATGACACAAGACCAGCCGCGCCCGTAACCCTCCGCTACAGAGTGTGAGCGGTGTTGGCCTGCTGGGGTGTGGAGAGACTAGCAAGGTGGATTGTGTCACGGTTGGGAGCCGGACGGAAGGTGGTGCATCATGGGTTTCGATATCTAAATGGATTCCGGAGTTTGAAGGTCAAGGTATATGTTGGAGAGTGAGTGTCAGCGGTGTATGGTGATGGAGGTCCGTAGCTTGAGGAAGACTGGGAGTTCTTGGATGAAGACTTGAGGGACTGGACGGTTACGACATCTTATTTATACGGTAAAGAGCGAGATCTGAAGTACTGAACCACCTCTACCACAAACATACCTGAAGACCTTGGAAGGAGTGTTGACAGGTTGTTGCTTCATCTCAGAGAGGCTTAGTGACTCCTCTCTCCTGCCGGCTGAGTGGCGAGCGTGAGGTCTAAAAGGTGTTTCCCTAGTAGGCTTGGCAGCTGTAAATTTTACGGGTTTAGAATTGTTTAGTGCCTTCCCCAAGAACCTTTTGTACACGATGAGGTCAGACTTGAAATCCGCACATCCATCTTAGGTATGTTTCTTTCCGACGACTTCCTTGTCCAGTAGCCCTCCTCCCCATAGTACTAGGATATTTAGTTAGTTATTTGGGCTTGAGGCCTTTCAACTGCCAGGGTCATTAAGACTGTCAACGGCAAGGCGTAACCAACCAGTCGAAAAATCTTGAAGCATAGTCTTCAGGTGTTTTAGATAATTCAGAGTCCACAAGAGCTGTTTCTACATACGTAATCCTGTGTGATGCGTTCTGTGAATCTCCTCAAATAACGTTCCAGATGAGGACCACAGCCTGTGTGGTAGCTGAGGCGTGGGCGCCGGACTATCCGTTATAGCCCAGAGCGAGGAAGACAAGGGAGAGAGAGAGAGAGAGAGAGAGAGAGAGAGAGAGAGAGAGAGAGAGAGAGAGAGAGAGAGCCTGGGGGAGACAGCAAGACAGGAAGTAGAAGGGGTAAGGAAGCCAACAGTTGAGGAACCAACAGGGGTAAGGAAACCAACACTAGGGGAAGCAGCAGGAGGGGTAAGGAAGCCTGCACAAGGGGTTACACCAAGGGTGGGTAAGCCAAACGTAGGGAAGAAGCAGGAGAGGTAAGGAAGACAACACTAGGGGAAGCAGGAGATAGGGAAACAGGAGGAGCAGAGGCCGGACAGGCTGTTGGTGGTGGGTGTGGGCCGTAATGTCTTAGTTGTGCGAGGCGGACCTGAAGTAAGTGGAAGTTGGCCGCCTCATGTCCCTCTCCCACCTCGCTCTGTCTGCACTCACACTCCGGCTCTCACCTTCACCTTCCCGCCCTTCATCAGTCCTCGTGCCCTCTCATCCCTCTATCCTGTCAACACTCGGGGGGGGGTAATATTTACCCATCCGTTCAAACAGCCGTCTAGAGCCTTTACTGGACACTCGGTCAACATATAAATGCACCCGAGTCCATTTACTGTGCTCCTTTGTTGTATTAACTGTTGTACCTTCATTTTTGTAGTATCATGTGGCGAGAGGGAAGCGCACCTTGTAATAGATGGGTTGTAAGTAGCTTTTGTTGTAGCTTTTGTTGTTTGTCACGTGTACGTGGTCGGGCGTCCAGAGGTGGGTGGTACGGTTGTCAGAGTGGGTGGGGGTGGTAAGTAGCGGGTCGGGGGCGGCAGCGGGTGGCCGTGGACAGCGTCGGGTCGGAGCACCGGCACACATCGCCGTCGTCGCCGCCGCCGCCGCCGCCCCGGGAATCAATAGTGGTATACCAAGCCCCCGAACACCCGGGCTGACTCACTGGTTCTTCCTAGCCTGCCCTACCTCTGTCTCCCTGTCGGACTCCGGCTGTCTCTCTGTCCTGTGTTCCCCTGCCAGACACCAAGCTGTCTTTCTCTGCCCCATGTTCTCCTGCCGGACACCCGGCTCTCTCTCTCTGCCCCGTGTTTTCTGCCGGACCCCGGCTGTCTCTCTGTCCCATGTTCCCCTAATGGGTCCCGGCTGTTTCTCCCAGTCCCGTGTTCCCTTGCCGGACCTCGTACATCATTTGTCTCTGCCTTTCCCTTGTGTCTCGCCGTTCTAGATCGTAGGGCCCCGATTATTTCGTTCTTTCTTTCCCTACCCATATGTGAGTCTGCCCCCCTCCGGGTTAGGTATCTCCCTATGCCATGCCCTCCAACCCCAGGCTGTCTCCCCTTCTTACCCAAGTCTGTGTGTCTGTGTCTCCCTTACCCAGCCTTTATATAACCCTGTCCCTTGCTCCGTGTATCCTTCTTTCTGTAGGTAGTAGAGCCACGACCGCAGGATAGGCCTCCGTGTTTGCCCATCTCGGGTTGCTTGTCCTCCTAACCCGGGCTGTACATCTTCTTGCACCAGTCTGTGTATTCCCTACCTCGGTAGTGTGTGCTTCTCTTCCCCATGTCTCCTGCTGTATGTGTGCAAACCATGCCACGGGCCATGTTTCCCTCCTTATCATCCCCTGATACGTGTCACCTCCTCGACTTCATATCTACATTTCGCCTTCTCCTCGGCTTCATGTCTCCTTCCCAAGGGCACCTTACTTCCTTGTTTCCCTGTCTGGACCTGTAAGGCCACAGGCTCTGGACTGCTCCTTGTCTTCCAGCTCAGCGTCTGCCTGTCGCAGGCAGACTGTACATCTCTCACCTTCACGTCTTTCAGCCTTAAGCTTCACGTCTTCTCGCCTTGTGTCACTGTGATCCATGCCTCCCGTCCATCTGCTGCTTGTCGCTCTGCCAAGTGTTTCTATCTTTTCCTGCCCCTCGTCTTGTGTTGCTTGGTTTCTGCCGGGAGCTGTCACCGTGGCTCACGTCTACATGTCCTAGACTCTGTGTTTCCACCAGTATGTCTCTTTGCCCTGGGCTATGTGTCTCCCTGAGGCATGTGTTTCACTACCCCAAGTCTCCCGCTGCTTCTCTCTTCCCCATGTATTTTGCATTTGCCTTACGTCCCCATGTTTCCCTTTTCTGGGTGTCTGCCATTTGTACTACTAACTACCCTGGGAATGAAGCCGTCTGAACCATCCACCAGAACGTTGAGAATTTCGAGGCCTAGAATATCCCCCTTGTGGTGTGCCATTTTCTTGATGCTGGAGCTCGGGAAGGAGACGCGTTTCTCTGTCTGTGAGCGAGTCTGGAGCCCTGACCGTCAAGGCCCAGAACACTTGTTTTGGTAGGTGCGTAAATGAGAGGAAAAGAATTACGTTAAATTATGTTTGATCTAAAACCAACTAAGAAATGTGTAGAAATAACTGGAAAGGAGAACAAATTTCGAAACTTCCAAGGTAAGGCATTCGCATTCATAATTAAGACACTATATTCCTCGGTCTTTGCAGTTCACTGGTGCGTTTCCAGCTTGAATCTTGTGTTCAGTTTTGGTCACCCTGTCTGATGAAAGGCACAGATAGAATGGAGAGAGCACAGCACCGAGGTAACGAGATGATTCCCTGACTGAGAGACAGATCCTTTGAGCCATAGAGATAACCCAGATTTATTTAACTTGGAAAAGAGAAGGTTAAGGAGTGATCTGATGTAGGTATTCAGAATTGTTAGTCTTTGACAATCGTGAGTCAAGTCGCTTTGTAAGACTCGATCAAGTCAGATTTCACTCGTAGCAGTTGATACAAACTCTCGACAAAAAATATGGTTTACTTCGCATGAGGCAAAGTTATTTTTCGTCAACAGAATTGCAAACACATGGGATGATTTACCAGGTAGAATAGTTGAAAGCATCACCATAAATACGTTTAAAAAAGAAAAGATGCTTGACAGATGCTTCCCTTAAAGTTAACAAAAGATTTTATTTGCGCCTCTGTAGGTATAAAGTTTCTTGATATTTCTCTTTCTGTTTATCGAAGGGACCCAATTGGTTTGTTGCTGTGTGTATTCCTTTGTGCTCCTCTGTGTTGTGCCTGGCTACCTCATGACGTGCCTGGCTACCTCATGTCGTTCCTGGGTACCTCATGTCGTGCCTGGGTACCTCATGTCGTGCCTGGGTATCTCATGACGTGCCTGGCTACCTCATGACGTGCCTGGCTACCTCATGTCGTTCCTGGGTACCTCATGTCGTGCCTGGGTATCTCATGACGTGCCTTGGCTACCTCATGACGTGCCTGGGTATATCATGACGTGCCTAGGTATCTTATGCCGTGACTGGGTACGGTGTGTCGTGCTTAGGTGCCTCATGACGTTGCTCTCTGGAGTGAAAACAAAATTTATTCGTAACACTTGCCGGAAAGTGCGACACATCAGACGTTACGTGTGTGTGTGTGTGTGTGTGTGTGTGTGTGTGCTCTGCCAGTGCTCTGTTCCGTGATGATGGCTGTCCCTCCTTATTATGGCTGACTCTCCTGGCATGATTGAAGTGGCTGACTCTCCTGGCATGATTGAAGTGGCTGACTCTCCTCTCTTTTCAAGACATGGCTGACTCTCTCGTCTTGTTAGCCAATGCGTACTCTCCTGCCTCGCTCGACGTGGCTGACTCTCCTGTCTTGTTTGACGCTTGGGAGATGACTCTCCTGTATGGCTTGACGTGGTCGTGCCTCTCATGTGATGTCATCACCCCAGCTGGCTGATCGTTTCTGTCATTTATAGCCACTGGGTG
>NC_092279.1:12191160-12308660 GCF_036320965.1 Panulirus ornatus
GAAGAGAAAGGAGGAGTACAGCCTCGTCAAGGAACGTCTCGTTCCAAAGGCCTCGAGACCAAGACATTTCCTTCATATTTGAAATATGTCGTGGGTTCAACGCGTCCCAAAGAATGAACACCTTGTCGTCTCGTACCTTTGACTTATGGTATTTCAAAAATGCGAATATCTTGTCATTTCCCTCGGTACATATGAGGTCGCGAGGACTGTAACCTTTGAACTTTGGTAATACTTCTGAGTGGAGGTGTAAGAAGGTGCGTAGTGTCTTGGCAATGAATCCAGGGCCGTCATACAGAACCGAATTAAAAGAGCATCGCGCATGTATCTACACATGAGACACCCATCCATTTTCCCTGCCTAGCTCTCTCCTTCCTGCCCGATTATATTGACACCAGAGGAAAATAATATTTGTCTTCTGGACTTAGCATATTTGCACTCTAGGCGAGCCGTGTTTGTTGCCCTGCTGCCTTGCCAAGATGTCTGGTGAGCCACTGAGTGTTTAGAGGTGTTCACTCCCTCTACCCCCTTTTAAGTTGATCGATATATGGGTACCTGCCTTAGGTTGTGGGGGTTGGGGGGCTATGCATACATTCATGGGAGAAAAGGCCAGGTACAAATCCAAGAATCGGGGCAACACGACTATAAAACTCTTCGTATAACACATAGATATTAATCACACACGAGGGTGCATGTGTTAGAGGACGAGAAAAGGTGACCTAATATTTGATGGGTTTTCTCGGAAAGACGTTTTTAGCCAACGCGCCATGTTTGAGTGTAGAGAGGAGGAAAGATTGCTCGTGAAGAGGAGGAGGGAGTGGAGTATGGTTGGGTAGAGAACCTCACAAGTGTGGTGAAGAGGAAACGGAAAATATAATTGTAGCGCGATGCGCCGCGTCCACAGTGTAGACAAGAGGAAAGAGTAGTATCCTTTTCTTAGGCATTTACAGCAAATGGCTTTTGCTCTGACAGACCTTGTCTTCCGGAAATACCCCGCAGGTGGGATTAAAGAGAACACGACTATTTATAGTATGGGGACAGGTCAGAGACAGGAAGAGAAGTGGAGGGAAATTTGTGCTTTGGTGGGTTGGTTAGGCCCAGAAACTGCCAGGGTCATTATAAGGCCCTCAGCCTCAACATATAACGACCAGACAAATATTAAAAGTGTTGAAGATACAGTACATAATGTACACTCGCTGTGTATATGTTTCACTTCTATTGACATACAATACTCTCTGCTGTCGGAGAGTATTGTGTACATACGTATGTGTGTGTGTATATGTGTGTTTGTTGCTAAATTCCACCTGCCTGTGGTTGTACAGCAAAGGTAAACGTCACCCTCGGCGAGGCTCTATCATCGTCACTTTACGACAAAATTAGTAGTCAGTGTGAGATGAGACCCCCACGAGTGTAAAACTCTCTCCACGTCCACGTTACATATCGGTAGTCAGACCGGCTGTAGGCTGGCTGGTATACGGTGTAAGGTAGCGTGTACCGAGTTCTCAGTCAGTCATCTGGATTACAAATTATAATGTTTTCGGCGCTTGAAAGAAGAATAATGTTGCAGTACAGCTGAAGATTCATTGTATACTGCTGCTTGGTTCTGCTTGGCCTGGGATCATCGGTGTATGTTGACGGAGGTAATGTGTTGCACCTCAACATGAGATGAATTGTTTGTGTTTAGCTCCTCTGGGACGACTGAGCAGCTCTTACAGAATGACGGTTTGTCTTGTGGCTCGTCACTTCATAATACACAAGAGTCGTACCTTCGTCTTCAAGGGTAATACTGTCGTGCTCAAGGATCGTGCCATCATGTCGCACCGTCATGACCAAGGATCGTACCGTCGTGCTTGAGGGTAGTACCGTCATGTCGTACCGTCGTGCTCATCAAGGATCGCACCGTCGTGCTCGAGGATCGTATCGTCGTGCTTGAGGATCGTACCGTCGTGCTCGAGGGTGGTACCGCCGCGTTCGAGAAGCTAATCGTAAAGATGGGGTGGCAGACGCTGGAACAATCGAGGCAATGTTTCTCGAAGTTTACAAAGCCTTTTGTGTGTGTCAGCTACGAGAGGGATTTCCATCCGTCTCTTGGTCGGGAACGGTTGCCTGTCTTTTGGCGACATCCACTCTCGGATATTACTGACGGCGGTGGATGTACCTCACGGTCTTGGTTGCCCGGTCTTATGCTGGGCTTGCTTGTTAATGGATGCGTATATCGTCTTATGCTAGGCCTACTCAGTAACTGGTGTGTGTGAGTTATTCAAGTTTCACAGGCTGTAGTATGGAATCGGCGAGGATTTGGTTTAAAATGTATGTGAAGTTCGTATGTCATTTTCTTGGTTAGATTAGTAATAGTTTATCTGTAGACGTAGATTACTTATATTTGTCTTAATGAGCGAATTTCCACGTTATTTGTGTTTTTATAAAACTATCATTTTCGTAATGTTCCTGTTAATGTGGACCTGTTATGGTTAATGGTTGTCATTATCCCGATTTTCTGACACCACACCAGGGTATAACCTTGAGCACGACGGTGCGACCCTTGAGCATGACGGTACGACCTTTGATTACGGCAATACGATTCTTCAGAGCGACGGTACGGTCCATTAGGTCGACAGCATTACCCTTGGGTATTATGACGTGACCTTTTGATCTCATGTTAAAGTTCAGGTCATCATACCCAAAGGTGGTACGTTCACGCTCAGGGGGATTAGATAGCGCGCGTGTGTGTGTGTACCTCCTACCCCTGGTTAGCACCACCGGAACCAACCCCCCCTCCCCCCACGTGACGGTGGCAGGGGTGTGAAAACAACACACTGTATTCCCAGCCAGATTGACTGGGTGCATTTGGGTTATTTCTCCTGGGAAGCTAACGGGGAGTCTCGTGTCCTGTTGTTGTTGCTTCTGCTGCTCCTGTGAAAGGTTGTAATGGTTGTGTTACTGCTGCTGCTTTTCCTAGTTTTTGAAGGTATATTTTATGACGTCTTATAATGCATGTGAAGTCTGCCGTGAGTGTGCTGTTACACGTGTTTATCTAGTGTTAGCGAAGCCGTTTAACAGTAGTAGCTGTAGACACACTGGGGGGAAGACGATCCCTCCGCTTGCCAAGTTACGCCCTCACTCATACTGACTGCTGCCTCCTCGTGTAGCACCAGTGCGGGGGGCATGGCTGCTAGCCTCCTCTTCATCAACCAGTCACTGACACTCCTCACAACCCTACTGCCGCTGATATAGTTGGTGGGACCTGAATTCCACTGATCACCCTACCGGAGTCACCGCTGAGACCAGAGTGCCGGTGACCACCTCAGCGGAGGTGCCACTCGTCCGCGCTGCTAAAGAGGGTGGCTGGTATTGTGCCACAGTCCTACCAGCCACTCCTGCTGCAGACCCTTGATTACCGGCGCTCAGCACATGGTCCACACGACGCTGGTGAGGTCATCAACACCTCCGCTGCTCTTTCCTACACTTACAAGGAATTTTTTTTTTTTTTTTTGCTTTGTCGCTGTCTCCCGCGTTTGCGAGGTAGCGCAAGGAAACAGACGAAAGAAATGGCCCAACCCACCCCCATACACATGTATATACATACGTCCACACACGCAAATATACCTACCTACACAGCTTTCCATGGTTTACCCCAGACGCTTCACATGCCCTGATTCAATCCACTGACAGCACGTCAACCCCGGTATACCACATCGCTCCAATTCACTCTATTCCTTGCCGTCCTTTCACCCTCCTGCATGTTCAGGCCCCGATCACACAAAATCTTTTTCACTCCATCTTTCCACCTCCAATTTGGTCTCCCTCTTCTCCTCGTTCCCTCCACCTCCGACACATATATCCTCTTGGTCAATCTTTCCTCACTCATTCTCTCCATGTGCCCAAACCATTTCAAAACACCCTCTTCTGCTCTCTCAACCACGCTCTTTTTATTTCCACACATCTCTCTTACCCTTACGTTACTTACTCGATCAAACCACCTCACACCACACATTGTCCTCAAACATCTCATTTCCAGCACATCCATCCTCCTGCGCACCACTCTATCCATAGCCCACGCCTCGCAACCATACAAGGAATATATTTACTTTTAAAGGTCTCAGATACGTGGTGGAGGTACTTACACCAGCAGCAAAGCAGGGGCACCGCCAAAGTTTGACCTTCTTTATTTAGATAGATTTATTTGTTTTTTCGAGAGCTAGTCTTACTCTGTTACCCATCTTTATTTGTATCTTTTCTATGTCGTCTATCATGAGGGTAATTGTCTCTTTCAATTCATGCCACTGTCATCAGGTACTATAATGTGCAGCCAGTGTTGATCTTGTGAGCGGCAGGCCAGAAGGATTACAGAGGTTACAAAGGGTCTTTGTCAGACCCCTGTGGGTAGATAATCATTACATCAGTTGTTACAAAGTTGGTTCATTACATAAGCTTACAGTCTTTCATATGCTAAGTTCATGGACTGGATTCAAAAAGTGGGTACAGTCTTAGAATTTCAGGGATCTTTTTGTTAACAATAAAGTGTTCCGTCATACTTTGCAAGTTTTGTTTATATCTATCCCTAAAAGGTTCAATTTTGTTCACAGTCTGAGACACAGTGTTCTTAGTTTGTGTCCATATCTGTAGCTACAAACTTTACAGTTCACATGAATAACATCTCCAGGCTGCTAAAGCGCCAGTATCCCCTATAGCCACCAGTTGGACCAAAGCTCCAATGGTATCTGTACCCGCCAGACAATCCAAAGTCCAGTACCTATAGCCTCTAGATAGACTTATGCTAAATAGTACTTGTAGCCTCCAGATAGACCAAAGTGCCAGTAGTACCTCTTGCCTCCAGATAGACCAAAGCGCCAAACAGTGTATCATCTTGTTTAGGAAAGTTCCTTTTTTGTAAGATTATTGTTACACTAGAACTTTTTAAGAGCAAATGTTACTCTTCGTATAGTAATGCTCTCTGGAAGAACTTCCCGAACTTTGTTTTGTAACTTCTGACCGCAAAATTCGCGATTCACACATTGCACGACCCCAAATAGCCTTACATTGCAATGTAGAGAGCATGGTTGGCGACCCCGCGAACGAACCTCGTGACCCCATTCGTTCGTAGTTTGGGAAGTCTTACTCTATAAGCGCACTGCAGTTTAGGGTGTACGAACAAAGGTAATGTATGCCTATACACTGACATTATTGAGGATCTTTTGAAAGTCTTCAAGAGCAGCAGTCCCTTGATGATAATCTCTGTCTGTAATGTTAAATATCCTCTGATACTTTAAGACCACATCAGATGCGTAGTATTTGGTGCAAATAACCATAAATCCGAACAGTGCTATGAGTGTTGCGCCATCTTAAAAAAAAAACGTGGCTCTGCTGCCGTCTCCGACGTAGTGGTACACTGACTGGCAAGGACAAAGTTGCGTGTGTCCTGATCGTGTTACACTCCACTGGTGGCCGAACAGATGGTGTGCACGGTGAGGGCAAGCACCACATCCGATCACGACAGCTGCTGTCTGTCTGCCTGTCTGTCGCTCGCTCTCTCTGTAATTCATTTCTTTGTTTGTGGATGTTACTCTGAAATAGTCGCTATCGTTTGTATATATTTATTTTGATTATTTGCATAACTTTCAAATTTGATGGTGCCATCCAGCCGTGTGGTCGCTGGTCAGACTGGAGGGTGGCCGCGGGTTACCGTGTGGACCGGGTTATTCTGGGCGGCAGTTCACAGTAAACACCCCTCAAACGTTTCCTGGTAGAGCGGCCTCTTCCATTGATCCGGACGAACCCGTGGGTGGCATGCTCGTGGTGCCACCCTCCCTTCCTCCCTCCCCGCCCACACACCCGCTCAGTCTGTCCCCTGCCCGCCCACACACCCGATTAGTGTGTCCCGTGTCCGCCCACGTACCTGCTCAGTTTGACCAGTCCACGCCCACACACCGCTTACTGTGACCCCGCTTTACACCATTGACTGTAACCCGTCCCCTCTTACACGCCAATCATTATGACCCGTTCCTGCCCTTACACCAATCACTGTGACCCGTCCTCGCCCAGACAGCACTCACTGTGACCCGTCCTCGCCCAGACAGCACTCACTGTGACCCGTCCTCGCCCAGACAACACTCACTGTGACCCGTCCTCGCCCAGACAACACTCAGTGTGACCCGTCCTCGCCCAGACAACACTCAGTATGACCCGTCCTCGCCCAGACAACACTCACTGTGACCCGTCCTCGCCCAGACAACACTCACTGTGACCCGTTCTCGCCCAGACAACACTCACTGTGACCCGTTCTCGCCCAGACAACACTCACTGTGACCCGTCCTCGCCGCACATGGCTTAGCAAGGCTGCCAGTGAGGGCTTCATCCACTCTCTGATGGTGTGTTCACTGGGCATAGTGTTTGGTTTCCCTCTATACGTCAAGCGTCTTACTTGTCGTGTATCCTTCTTAGAGTCCACACTCGCCTTGTTTTAATCCACGTTTGTCTCGTTCGTAAGCAACGCGTGCCTTGCGTGTCAAGCATGCCTTGCTGGTACCAAGGTTTGACTGACCCAGCACTCACGTCTTGCATGGAGATTTTATGCAAAGGAATCTGAAAAGGTTTACAAAAGTCTTAGTAAATCAAACGATTCTACAATTGCTGATTCAGCCCTGAAATGTCTTCAAAAACTTATTTGAAAATTGTACGTATCCTGAATTTCAGCAATTGGAATGAAAGAAAGTTGGTCCGAAAATAACTGTTCGATAATCATACGTATTTGAAAGTTACTTTAGTGGTTCCAAAATTAAAGTATTTTAAAAATGACATTGATAACTGTGTCTAAGTTAACACTTCTGCAAACGTGGGTCTGAAAGATGCTCTCACTGGGCCCGAAAATGTGCGAAAATAATCTGAATTTTCAGCTTCCAACAAGTATATGGTTCCAGCACAAACCTTGCCACCCAGCAGTCAGTCCTTTCCACAAACACGTCCCTCAACCACCGTAAACTCCCGTCCTCCACCTGCTGTGCCACCCACAGAACCCTGCCATTCACACACTCTCTCCCCCATAAATCCTGGCAACCCATTAATCTTGACCTACAAGAATCTTAACCCGTGCCACCCACTACCCTTGTCCACGTCCGACCCTTTGCCGCCCAGACTCCCTTGCTGCCCACCGCCCCTCCAGCCGGTACACTCTGCCACCCGGACACCCGTGCCCTTACTCTCACGTAGACTTTTGATACCTGTCAGGCGAGACCATGTACACGCCTGCATCCCAGCCAAGCACCAAGCTCACCATCCGCGCATCCTGGCCGTTACACATGCACACATCCTGACCACGCATCCCCCGCACATCTCAGCCACACACACACACACACACACACACATGCACACACACACACACACACACACACACACACACACACACACACACACACACACACTCACACACCTGCCGTCCGTGGCCACTGTATCAAGGTACAACAGATTCAGGCTACCTCCCCACACACCACTGTGCTGGCCCTATTTTCCGTCGTAAGGTAGAGCTTCAGATGGAAGCCTCACCACAAGCCCCCTCCTCCAAGCATTCGTAACAGTACACGTGTTTGTCGCTCCGCAGCTGAAATGCCGTCTGATAAAATACGATCCACCCACCACGTCCCCATTGAGGTACGCACGACTCTCACTGATACACCCACGCCTCCCTC
This sequence comes from Panulirus ornatus, assembly GCF_036320965.1. Lineage (NCBI taxonomy): Eukaryota > Metazoa > Arthropoda > Malacostraca > Decapoda > Palinuridae > Panulirus > Panulirus ornatus. The sequence goes on from NC_092279.1 coordinate 12,198,840, forward strand.
CCCTGCACCACCCACGCCTCCCTCCCCTGCACCACCCACGCCTCCCTCCCCTGCACCACCCACGCCTGCCTCCCCAGCACCACCCACGCTTAAAGACCACATGCGCTGAAGCGCCACCCGAGGATTCCCCTCCACAAACCCCCCACACACCGCCTCCATCGACGCTCGCGCCTCATTTCCCAGCCTCATCGCCAGCAGCGCTAATATTTTTATTTTATTATTTCTCCAGCTTCATTTGGCACCCAGCTTCCACTGCCACCCACACTTCCAATGCCACCCACACCTCCAGTGCCACCCCCACACCTTCATTGCCACCCACACCTCCCGTCATTATAACAATAATGACACAGACACAGTTACCGGGAGCGTAGCACACCTTCAACCACTGCTTCTCCCACCGGCCCACATGTCATCATCCGTCAACCACATACGGAGAATCACCCGCGCCATCAAGGGCCCAGGGGCTCACACTGTCAACATACCGAGACTCGCACTCTTTCACAGACATGACTTTTCTCCGTAAGATCCTTGTGGACTCACGAGAGAGAGAGAGAGAGAGAGAGAGAGAGAGAGAGAGAGAGAGAGAGAGAGAGAGAGAGAGAGAAATAGAGAGAGAGTGTACCTACCCTACAAGGACATACACGAATTTCACCGGATTTTCATGCTCGTGAAATTATATTTTTCTTCCAAGTTTCTTTGCTGGACATTCGTTTGTTATCGTCCGATATCTTTTCAGTATGTTACCAGGAATAACTCCCGATGTTACAGTGCCATGTCTTTCTCGCTGGAAGGCTTTCAGATTAGAGATGTTATTACTTATGCCTTGTGTTTCCTATCTTGCATATATTTATCATGAATCGCTCTCTCCTTTCCATAAAGTATAGTTAAAGTTCCTTTAAACCCCTAGTGATGGTTCAAATGCTTATATATATATATATATATATATATATATATATATATATATATATATCATCCCTGGGGATAGGGGAGAAAGAATACTTTCCACGTATTCCCTGCGTGTCGTAGAAGGCGACTGAAAGGGGAGGGAGCCGGGGGCTGCAAATCCTCCCCTCTCGTTTTTAATTTTCCAAAAGAATGAACAGAGAAGGGGGCCAAGTGAGGATGTTCCTCAAAGGCTCAGTCCTCTGTTCTTAACGCTACCGCGCTAACGCGGAAAATGGCGAATAGTATATATATATATATATATATATATATATATATATATATATATATATATATATATATTATTGGAGAGAGTGGGAAATATAGTACTCGTTTTCTGTGGGCTCAAGCTGTGGGTGTCTGCTCGAGGGCTGAACGGTTGCCGGGGATGTGCCTGGCCGAGCCGTACGTCAGGTCACCCGTGCTGTTTACTTAACACCTGCTTACTTTACTCAGTCTTGCATTCTTAATTATTCATTTCTTTTTTTTTTTTTTTTTTTTTTGCTTTGTCGCTGTCTCCCGCGTTTGCGAGGTAGCGCAAGGAAACAGACGAAAGAAATGGCCCAACCCACCCCCATACACATGCCTTGATTCAATCCACTGACAGCACGTCAACCCCGGTATACCACATCGCTCCAATTCACTCTATTCTTTGCCCTCCTTTCACACTCCTGCATGTTCAGGCCCCGATCACACAAAATCTTTTTCACTCCATCTTTCCACCTCCAATTTGGTCTCCCTCTTCTCCTCGTTCCCTCCACCTCCGACACATATATCCTCTTGGTCAATCTTTCCTCACTCATTCTCTCCGTGTGACCAAACCATTTCAAAACACCCTCTTCTGCTCTCTCAACCACGCTCTTTTTATTTCCACACATCTCTCTTACCCTTACGTTACTTACTCGATCAAACCACCTCACACCACACATTGTCCTCAAACATCTCATTTCCAGCACATCCATCCTACTGCGCACAACTCTATCGATAGTCCACGCCTCGCAACCATACAACATTGATGGAACCACTGTTCCTTCAAACATACCCATTTTTGCTTTCCGAGATAATGTTCTCGACTTCCACACATTCTTCAAGGCTCCCAGAATTTTCGCCCCCTCCCCCACCCTATGATCCACTTCCGCTTCCATGGTTCCATCCGCTGCCAGATCCACTCCCAGATATCTAAAACACTTCACTTCCTCCAGTTTTTCTCCATTCAAACTCACCTCCCAATTGAATTGACCCTCAACCCTACTGTACCTAATAACCTTGCTCTTATTCACATTTACTCTTAACTTTCTTCTTTCACACACTTTACCAAACTCAGTCACCAGCTTCTGCAGTTTCTCACATGAATCAGCCTCCAGCGCTGTATCATCAGCGAACAACAACTGACTCATTTCCCAAGCTCTCTCATCCCCAACAGACTTCATACTTGCCCCTCTTTCCAAAACTCTTGCATTCACCTCCCTAACAACCCCATCCATAAACAAATTAAACAACCATGGAGACATCACACACCCCTGCCGCAAACCTACATTCACTGAGAACCAATCACTTTCCTCTCTTCCTACACGTACACATGCCTTACATCCTCGATAAAAACTTTTCACTGCTTCTAACAACTTGCCTCCCACACCATATATTCTTAATACCTTCCACAGAGCATCTCTATCACCTCTATCATATGCCTTCTCCAGATCCATAAATGCTACATACAAATCCATTTGCTTTTCTAAGTATTTCTCACATACATTCTTCAAAGCAAACACCTGATCCACACATCCTCTACCACTTCTGAAACCACACTGCTCTTCCCCGATCTGATGCTCTGTACATGCCTTCACCCTCTCAATCAATACCCTCCCATATAATTTGCCAGGAATACTCAACAGACTTATACCTCTGTAATTTGAGCACTCACTCTTATCCCCTTTGCCTTTGTACAATGGCACTATGCACGCATTCCGCCAATCCTCAGGCACCTCACCATGAGTCATACATACATTAAATAACCTTACCAACCAGTCAACAATACAGTCACCCCCTTTTTTAATAAATTCCACTGCAATACCATCCAAACCTGCTGCCTTGCCGGCTTTCATCTTCCGCAGAGCTTTTACTACCTCTTCTCTGTTTACCAACTCATTTTCCCTAACCCTCGCACTTTGCACACCACCTCGACCAAAACACCCTATATCTGCCACTCTATCATCAAACACATTCAACAAACCTTCAAAATACTCACTCCATCTCCTTCTCACATCACCACTACTTGTTATCACCTCCCCATTTGCGCCCTTCACTGAAGTTCCCATTTGCTCCCTTGTCTTACGCACTTTATTTACCTCCTTCCAGAACATCTTTTTATTCTCCCTAAAATTTAATGATACTCTCTCACCCCAACTCTCATTTGCCCTTTTTTTCACCTCTTGCACCTTTCTCTTGACCTCCTGTCTCTTTCTTTTATACGTCTCCCACTGAATTTCATTTTTTCCCTGCAAAAATCGTCCAAATGCCTCTCTCTTCTCTTTCACTAATACTCTTACTTCTTCATCCCACCACTCACTACCCTTTCTAATCAACCCACCTCCCACTCTTCTCATGCCACAAGCATCTTTTGCGCAATCCATTATTCATTTCTAAGACTGTGAAATGTCTTGCTTTGCAGTTCTCTTGGATTTCCTGCTGTACAGTCGTAGTCTGCTTCGGTTAAGGCTGCATTCCCGGGTTTCATCCCTAGTATTATGTTTGGGTTCTGTATGGAGGAGCATGTTGCCTCGAGACAAGGCGATAAGTCAGGCATGAAATATTCACTCTTTGACCAGTCACCTGTGGAATTTCCCCGTGGGCGTCAGATATGTAACGTTGTCAAGTTCGATGTGGTGAAAAATATGTGACTCCTTTCTAACACGACCAGATGTTGAAATATTAGTTTCTTTATGTACCCTACACACCTGACTTTATATTTACTCGACACGAATAATGAAATAAAGGTTCTTCATGGCTTCCGAGGTTCAGAATTATATACCTAAGAGAGAGAGAAGTAACTTTTACTGGAACATTACACGGAACCATATCTTTCTCAAGGCTTGGAACTCTCTTCAGTTGACGTACAGATCTTACGGAACAGCAGGAAGAAGTAACACTATCCCAGCTCTCCTTATGGTGCCATTGAATTAACATTCGATGGTGTCGCCCAGGTAGAGGGTGAGGACGACATGGCTTTGTAAGGTGCTTCTGGTGTCTGGTGTGGACTGTGTATGGTAGCCCAAGGGAGGATTGAACTGTGTATGGTAGGCCAAGGGGTAGTGAACTGTGTATGGTAGCCCAAGGGGGTAGTGAACTGTGTTTGGTAGCCCAAGGGGAAGTGAACTGTTGGAGCCATCGTGAGAAATGAAGTCTGTGACTCTCGATGGGCCACTTGATGTCTAAAGGCGAAGAGCACGGTGTTACGACCCATGTGCACGATCATACAAGTACAGTATTATTCAGTACGACGGTATGACTGTTGGGTATATGAGGGCGTGATTGTTCACCTGATCCCTGAAGGGTCAGTCCAAAGGCCGGGCCTACAGACCCCAGTGGTCGTGCTCATGGGTGGCACTGAAGCATGATTTAGTATGTCAGCATGATTTAGTATGTCAGATGAGGTTCCAGGAGTGGTGGGTGAAGGCTGCCTGGAGGAGCAGCTGTAGCCTGGGCCAGTCACCACGGGTCTCGTCACGTCACAGTTTACCCTGTAACCAAGCCACTGATGATAACGACAGCGATAACGATGATTCGATTGTAATTATGATAATGATGATCGTGACGATAGTATAATGATTCTAATGAACACATAGGCGATATAAATGATCATTGTATAGTTATTGATCCATATTTGAGACAGGGGCTGTGAGGGGAGAGCCAGGCGTCACACTTGACACCGCTTGTGAAATACTCGTTTCCCTTGAAAAAAAAATAGCAAAAACTGTAGTATTTTTTCCGCATTCAGGTTTATATGTAGTGTTTACTATACGTGTTGGACTTTCAACCCCCCCTCCCCTCTGACACACCCCCTACCCTCACCCGCACCCCCTACAAATATGATATGTGCATCAGTAAACATATTTTTGTTGATATTTCATCTGACTAAATACGAATTTACATAAAAACTTAAGGAACCGTTTTCTTTATGGGCGAGAGTGTACGGTAAACTGATATAATTCATCGAGATGATGGTAGACTGATGTTGGGTGTGAGTAGCTCACTGATCCACCGCGGTAGCAAAAAGCTGTCATCGTGCTGAGAATCTCCTCAGGTGTTTGAGGTACCTCTGCTCTTGGTGTCAAGTTGCACAGCCACAGGTACTCTGAGGGAGTTGCTGACGGAGTGGCGTTATGTAAGGTCTTACGACTGGTATAGACCATTATGATCTTTTTCGTCATGTTCATTGAATTTTCCTGTGGAAATACTTACGTATACCCAAGTATGTGTTCACTACAGAATAAAGCCTGAATTGTCAAGGCTTTTCTTTTTTTTACTTTTAAGGAATAAATATTTTCAAGTCATAAGCAGTTGTTGACAACATACATATCAGCGATATGTATATTAGCTCCATTGAAGGGAAAAGAAAAAGGCTTGTGTGCATTTATGCACCTAGACTGCCAGAAAGTATTTGACAGTATCGCACTGATGATGAGTAAAGAAACTGGGTCTTCAGGAGGGAGTAAGGCGGAAACTCCTTCGATGGACAGAAAATTATGTTAGTGAAAGGAAAAGAAAGACTCTTATCAGGAGAATGAGTTCGGGTCACTAGTGTCGTCCTTCAGGGCTGATAATTAACACAGTTTCTATTCTTTATCTATGTAGATGACTTGCTAGAAGGATTGAGCTCATACCTGAATGTATTTAAGGATGGTGCCAAGGTCAGGAGAGAACTAAAAGAGGTTAGGAGGAATGCATCAGCTTACATGGGGACCAAGACAAACTCCAAAGTTGGCCTGACAGTTGAATATATTCTCAAGTAGATTTGAAGTAAAGAGGACGGGATACTGACAGAAGGCTTCGGTACCAGTGTTATCTAACAGGAAAAGAGCCGCAGGAATATATACATATACATGGCTCAGGAAGTGCTCAGCAGGCAGGTCCCATCCTATGTTAGATGAAAACTATGCTCATCAGGTGCGGTTACCACACGTACAGAGAACTGATAGAGGAGGACAACAAGGATGGTACAAGAATTAAGATAGCTGTTACACTGAAAGATGAAAAGCAACAGGTTTTTCCACCATGGAAGAAAGAAGAGAAAGGGGTAAGTTGATCACAACCTTTAAGTTTTGAAATCATTTTGATGACGTCAGCAGTGAAAAGGTTTTCGAACGAGACAAGGATAGAACAACCACAGAACATAATTGGAATCAAGTGAAAAGCTTGTCAGAAAAGATATAAATAATTGCTTTTATAGTTTGTGCAGTAGATGACTGGAGTAGACCGAGTGGTGAGATTGTGAATGTTGACAGTGTGCAGAAGTTTGCAAAGTTGTATCGTAGTAGAAAATCTGCAAGAGGTGGGTCACCACGAGTGTAGAACTCCCCATCCAGTACGACTACTTAAAGACACACGATCCTTACCAACATACATGTTTTCGTGTCGTGGAAGCTCAGTCTTAGAACACACACCTCACCCCATCATAACACCCGCCCATGACCTATAATACTCATGCCTGTTGTATGGTCTGTAACCCCCACCCTCGACACACACACATACTCCTACCGCCAGACCCACATTAGAGTGTGTACCCTGGATCAGCCACGAGCGCCCACGTACGGTATAGTGAACCGTCGTACCTCCCACGCCAACACCGTGCATACCTCTCCTACCCAGCGGGTGCTGGCATACTTAACATCCTCCCCCAGCGCGCATGTTGTTTCTGTCGATTACCTCCCGTCTCCCTCGCTCTTCTTCCGTCTCCCCACACTCACCTTCCACCTCCTTCGGTGACCACCCGTCTCCTTGAGTCACCCTATCGACTCCCGAACGTATTTTTCCGTCTCCCTGAGTCACCTTCCCGTCTCCCAAACTCGTGTCTCCCGTCTCCCTGAGTCACCTGCCGTCTCCCGGCCGTGTCTGAGGCGAGTGGCCAGCCAGGGTGGTGGGAGCGCCGCGCTGTCTGCCTTCTGAATGAGCATTCGAAATCAATAGTGACCCCCCCCCCCCCTCCGGGCTGCCACCAGTCCACCGCCGCCATCCCACGCTACTACTCTCACTCACTCACTCTCTCCCACTCACTACTACGCTCACTCCTGCAGGAGAGGAGGCAAGGGGTGGAGCTCTCTTGCTCTCGCTCATGCCATGTTATTCTTCCTCTTGTTCTTTCGGTACATTTTCCTCACTATATACTCTTTTTTCACTCTTTCCTTCACACTTTTCTCCCTCCTTCTGTCCTTTTCTGTCACTTCCCCTCCTCTCCTCAGGCCAGTCCGACTGCGCATCCTTCAGTTCCCTGGAGATCCTTCTCTATATTCCTGACGGGACATCAGCAGCGCGTCTTTAAAGTACTTTAGTCAATTTCGAAGCCCTTGTTTCGGCGCCTAGTTCGCGCGGGGGACTCAAAGGCCCCATGGCTTAGGCCACAGAGACGCCCTTGCTATACGTTTTAGTGCAGTAGTCGGCTATCACGACGTGAGCCGTCCTTAGAGTCAATACAGGATTGTTGTTTGTTTTTTTTCCATCATGCTAGGGGTCAGGTTAAAGGCTACGTCATCGTACCCAGGGGTCGTAACGTCCCGCTCAAGGGTCGTGCCGTCGTGTACTGGAGCCGTACCTCCGATCTCTAGAGCCTTACGACAGTACCGTCGTGTTGTGGAGGTGTACCGTCGAGCTTGAGGGAGTCCTTAACCAGTTGTTGTTGTTTGATTTTTTTTGTATGGATTATTGAACATGTCCTCACGAGCTGATTATGGTCAGATGAACTGCAAGGTCAAATGTGTGGCCTGGATGTGCTGGGAATAGGAAGATGACATGAATCCTAGATTATAGAATACAGCCGCTGTATTCCCATGGCACCCGCGACCGGTTGGCAGTTGAATACAGTCGCTGTATTCTCATGGCAATCGCGACGACTACGTAACTGAGGGACATGAAGGTTTATCTGATTTTGATCAACTTGATTAAAATTCATTGATAACGATGACTTGTTGGAAAGAGTAATTATATAAATGATATAAGATCTACTTAACTGGGACTGAGTGAAATTATATTGATTTGGACTGAATTGAGTGAGCGTTATAATGTTTAAGACACCGTTTTTGGTATTTTTTTATGACTTTGTTTAAATTTTTGTGTGAATAATGTTGCCAAAAATGCGCAGAACAAATAGCAAATCGATTGTATTTTTGCACTGTTAGTAAAGTCGGAGCAGTCTAATTGGCTGAGACTGTCCTGTCTCTGTTGTATGTCTCAAGCAATTTGATTGGCTGAGACTGTATTGTACGTATGTCTTAGGTAAGGTTCAGCTCACTTGCTTGTTTCTTCAGGAGGCAAGCCCCCCCCCCCCCCCTCTCTCTTGCCCTTTTCATGTATTTCAAAGCTTGGTCATCATGAGGAACTCAGTGGTTGTAGTGGTTGACCCAAGGGAAAGGTATGTTATTCATGACGGCTATTTTGTTAACATTTTTTACCTGTTGAACCGTAGCATTATGGAAAGTTTTTCTGGAGATGTTTTCAAAGACTGATTTTTGTAAAGTTGTGTACTCCATAAAGCCTATCCCAATAAATATATGGTCATCAACCGCCATATAGACGGCAGAGTTGGGGCAGGCTGAAGTAAGGGGACCTGTATACATTTGATGAGATTCATGGAAGGGCATTTCGTAAAGTGGTTCAGAGTGATACCTTAGTTTTGCTTAGGATGTACATTCGAGGAAAGAGGAAAGTATTATTAATACTGACTGTTACGTAGCAAGTAATGGTTCATTTGCCTCTCGTTGTGTTGTTCGTGTCACGAATATTCGATTCAGTATTCAGATTTTATCCTCAATGGAGAGGGACCTCAGGTAAAACACGATGAGAACCCATCACTACAATATTACCGCTCGTAACTTGCTACACACTTGTAGGCGTATATCAATAGCATTGCATATACATGATGTCCTGACTTCTACAACTACAACTAAACCTAGACAGTATGTTACATCCCAGAATGTAATCCTTAAGTGCATCCTTTTCCTCAGAAAAACATATCTGTCATCATAACCCCTATAACTTACTCCATCTTCTCATCCGTATGTGTATCTGAGTATTAATCTAGGCCACAGTGATACCCCTGCTCCTTTTCTCCCCATTTGCATGTGATTCCACACTTCTGTATATTTGTTTATTGTCTATTTGTGCATCTATCTGTCTATCTGCTTATCTGTCTGTCCATCTATCTATTAATCTATCTCCCCAACTTATACTCCTGTTGTTACCTTTAAAATTCTCCCCTTCTGATAACTACTTCTCAGGAAGATTCCGCTTGACTGTTTTTCGAGTGTCCTGTTTGTCTAGGGACATGAAAACCAATCTCGTCCCTCGTCTATCCATCTTTATCTGTAGTATCGGGCGTTTCCAACGAGTCCAACATGTACAGGTAGCTACCCAGGGGAATGAAAGGTGTCCTCCTAGTTTTCTTGTTGCCATACATTACATCTTCGTCCATAATCCCCCCCCTCCCCCTTTTTTAAAGTTTATGAAGAGCACAGTTAAAGCTAACTTCCTCGCAAGTTGATGTGTCCTGAGTTTCATGCGAGGTCATATTGGGATGTATATACTCGTCATTTTCATCGGTGTTGCTGAGGCGAACATCTGCGAATAGTATGCTGTTGTTGATTCTTCCTCGTGTAGCTATACTTGACGTCGGAACGTAAGTACGAAGCCCGCCTTCTTGCTTGGACACAGCCCTCCTGCCTCAGCAGCCATCACAGCTTTCATATTCTCTCTCTCTCTCTCTCTCTCTCTCTCTCTCTCTCTCTCTCTCTCTCTCTCTCTCTCTCTCTCTCTCTCTCTCTCACACATAAAAGATGACTTTTGTGAAAGCGCAATGAAAGCAGTCTTGTTCCGGTCCCATTCGTGATTCGTCACATGATTGCTTACCACCTCACACCGACTGAAGCATTCCATTTACTCCAAAACTTGACGAGTGGAAGTATTATATGTGTATTAACGGTAGGCAAGTATTATATTCGTATTAACGGCAGGGAAGTATTATATGTGTATTGACGGTATGGAAGTATTATATGTGTATTAACGGTAGGCATGTATTATATTCGCATTAAGGGCAGGGAAATATTATATGTGTATTAACGGCAGGGAAGTATTATATGTGTATTAACGGTAGGGAATTATTATATGTGTATTAACGGCAGGGAAGTATTGTATGTTTATTAACACTGGGAAGTGTTATATATTTATTGACAATGGGGAAGGATATTGTGTATTGACACTGGGGAAGTATTATATGTGGGAGTATGTGATTGAGTGTAAGAAAGTAAACTCTAGATTGATATGGGTAAAACTGAAAGTTGATGGAGAGAGATAGGTCATTATTGGGGCCTATACACCTGGGCATGAAAAGAAAGATCATGAGAGGCAAGTGTTTTGGGAGCAGCTGAGTGAGTATGGTACCAGTTTTGATGCACGAGACCGGGTTATAGGGATGGGTGATTTGAATGCAAAAATGAGTAATGAGGCAGTTGAGGAAATAATTGGTGTACATAGGGTGTTCAGTGTTGTAAATGGAGATGGTGAAGAGCTTGTAGATTTGTGTGCTGAAAAAGGACTGATGTTAAGTATACGTATGTTAGTAGGAGAGATGGCCAGAGAGCATAATTGGACTGTGTATTAATTGATAGGCGCGTGAAAGAGGGACTTTTGGATGTTAATGAGCTGAGAGGTGCAACTGCAGGGATGTCTGATTATTATCTTGTGGAGGCGAAGGTGAAGATTTGTAGAGGTTTTCAGAAAAGAAGAGAGAATGTTGGGGTGAAGAGAGTGGTGAGAGTAAGTGAGATTGGGAAGGAGACTTGGGGGAGGAAGCACCAGGAGAGACTGAGTGTAGAATGGAGAAAGGTGAAAGCAGAGAATGCAACGGGAATGGGGGAGGAATGGGATGTATTTAGGGAAGCAGTGATGTCTTGCGCAAAAGATGCTTGTATCATGAGAAGCGTGGGAGGTGGGCAGATTAGAAAGGGTAGAGTGGTGGGATGAAGTAAGATTATTAGTGAGAGAAGAGAGAGAGAGGCATTTGGACAATTTTTGCAGGGAAATAGTGCAAATAACTGAGAGATTTACTAATTAGTGAAAGAGAAGAGAGAGGCATTTGGACAATTTTGCAGGGAAATAGTGCAAATAACAGAGATTTATAAAAGAAAGAGGCAGGAGGTCAAGAGAAAGGTGCAAGAGGTGAAAAAGAGGGCAAATGAGAGTTGGGATGAAGAGTATCATTAAATTTTGGGGAGAATTAAAAAATGTTTTGGAAGGAGGTAAAGTGCATAAGACAAGAGAACAAACGGGAATATCGGTGAAGGGGGCTAATGGGGAGGTAATAACAAGTGGTGGTGATGTGAGAAGGAGATGGAGTGAGTATTTTGAAGGCTTGTTGAATGTGTGTGATGATAGAGTGGCAAATATAGGTTGTTTTGGTCGAGGTGGTGTGCGAAGTGGGAGGGTCAGAGAGAATGATTTGGTAAACAGAAAAGAGGTAGTGAAAGCTTTGCGGAAGATGAAACCTGGCAAGGCGGTGGATTTGGATGGTATTGCAGTGGAATTTATGAAAAAAGGGGGTGACTATGTTGTTGACTAGTTGGTAAGGATATTCAGTGTATGTATGGCTCATGGTGAAGTGCCTGAGGAATGGCGTAATGCATGCATAGTGCCATTGTACAAAGGCAAAGGGGATAAAGGTGAGTGTTCAAATTCCAGAGGTATAAGTTTTCTGAGTTTTCCTGGGAAATTATATGGGAGGGTATTGATTGAGAGGGTGAAGGCATGTACAGAACATCAGATTAGGGAAGAGCAGTGTGGTTTCAGAAGTGGTAGAGGATATGTGGATCTGTAATTAGAGCACTCACTTTTATCCCCTTTGCCTTTGTACAATGGCACTATGCAAGCATTCCGCCAATCCTCAGGCACCTCACCATGAGTCATACATACTTTAAATAACCTTACCAACCAGTCAACAATACAGTCACCCCCTTTTTTAATAAATTCCACTGCAATACCATCCAAACCTGCTGCCTTGCCGGCTTTCATCTTCCGCAAAGCTTTCACTACCTCTTCTCTGTTTAACAAATCATTTTCCCTAACCATCTCACTTTGCTCACCACCTCGACCAAAACACACTATATCTGCCACTCTATCATCAAACACATTCAACAAACCTTCAAAATAGTCACTCCATCTCCTTCTCACATCACCACTACTTGTTATCACTTCCCCATTATCCCCCTTCACTGAAGTTCCCATTGATTCCCTTGTCTTACTTACTTTATTTACCCCCTTCCAAAATATCTTTTTATTCTCCTTAAAATCTAATGATACTCTCTCACCCCAACTCTCATTTGCCTTCTTTTTCACCTCTTGCACCTTTCTCTTGACCTCCTGCCTCTTTCTTTTATACATCTCCCAGTCATTTGCATTATTTCCCTGCAAAAATTGTCCAAATGCCTCTCTCTTCTCTTTTACTAACAATCTTTCTTCTTCATCCCACCACTCACTACCCTTTCTAATCTGCGCACCTCCCATGCTTCTCATGCTACAAGCATCTTTTGCACAAGCCATCACTGCTTCCCTAAATACATCCCATTCCAACCCCACTCCCCTTATGTCCTTAGTTTTCACCTTTTTCCATTCTGTACTCATTCTCTCCTGGTACTTCCTCGCACAAGTCTCCTTCCCAAGCTCACTTGCTCTCACCACTCTCTTCACCCCAACATTCTCTCTTCTTTTCTGAAAACCTCTATAAATCTTCACCTTCGCCTCCACAAGATAATGATCAGACATCCCTCCAGTTGCACCTCTCAGCGTATTAACATCCAAAAGTCTCTCTTTCACACGCCTATCAATTAACACGTAATCCAATAACGCTCTCTGGCCATCTCTCCTACTTACATACATATACTTATGCATATCTCTCTTTTTAAACCAGGTTTTCCCAATCACCAGTCCTTTTTCAGCATGTAAATCTACAAGCTCTTCATTTCCATTTACAACACTGAACACCCCATGTACACCAATTATTCCCTCAACTGCCACATTACTCACCTTTGCATTCAAATCATCCATCACTATAATCTGGTCTCGTGCATCAAAACTACTGACACACTCACTCAGCTGCAACCAAAACACTTGCCTCTCATGATCTTTCTTCTCATGCCCAGGTGCATATGCACCAATAATCACCCATCTCTCTCCATCTACTTTCAGTTTTACCCATATCAATCTAGGGTTTACTTTCTTACACTATATCACATACTCCCACCACTCCTGTTTCAGGAGTAGTGCTACTCCTTCCCTTGCTCTTGTCCTCTCACTAACCCCTGACTTTACTCCCAAGACATTCCCAAACCACTCTTCCCCTTTACCCTTGAGCTTCGTTTCACTGAGAGCCAAAACATCCAGGTTCCTTTCCTCAAACATACTACCTATCTCTCCTTTTTCACATCTTGGTTACATCCACACACATTTAGACACCCCAGTCTGAGCCTTCGAGGAGGATGAGCACTCACCGCGTGACTCCTTCTTCTGTTTTCCATTTTAGAAAGTTAAAAAATACAAGGAGGGGAGGATTTCTGGCCCCCCGCTCCCGTCCCCTCTAGTCGCCTTCTACGACTATAACAGAAAAAGGAGTCACGCGGGGAGTGCTCATCCTCCTCGAAGGCTCAGATTGAGGTGTCTAAATGTGTGTGGATGTATCCAAGATGAGAAAAAAGAAGGGATAGGTAGTATGTTTGAGGAAAGGAACCTGGATGTTTTGGCTCTGAGTCAAACGAAGCTCAGTGGTAAAGGGGAAGAATGGTTTCGGAATGTCTTGGGAGTAAAGTCAGGGGTTAGTGAGAGGACAAGAGCAAGGGAAGGAGTAGCACTACTCCTGAAACAGGAGTGGTGGGAGTATGTGATATAGTGTAAGAAAGTAAACCCTAGATTGATATGGGTAAAACTGAAAGTAGATGGAGAGAGATGGGTGATTATTGGTGAATATGCACCTGGGCATGAGAAGAAAGATCATGAGAGGCAAGTGTTTTGGTTGCAGCTGAGTGAGTGTGTCAGTAGTTTTGATGCACGAGACCAGATTATAGTGATGGATGATTTGAATGCAAAGGTGAGTAATGTGGCAGTTGAGGGAATAATTGGTGTACATGGGGTGTTCAGTGTTGTAAATGGAAATGAAGAGCTTGTAGATTTACATGCTGAAAAAGGACTGGTGATTGGGAAAACCTGGTTTAAAAAGAGAGATATGCATAAGTATATGTATGTAAGTAGGAGAGATGGCCAGAGAGCGTTATTGGATTACGTGTTAATTGACAGGCGCGCGAAAGAGAGACTTTTGGATGTTAATGTGCTGAGAGGTGCAACTGGAGGGATGTCTGATCATTATCTTGTGGAGGCAAAGGTGAAGATTTGTATGGGTTTTCAGAAAAGAAGAGTGAATGTTGGGGTGAAGAGGGTGGTGAGAGTAAGTGAGCTTGGGAAGGAGACTTGTGTAAGGAAGTACCAGGAGAGACTGAGTACAAACTGGAAAAAGGTGAGAACAATGGAAGTAAGGGGAGTGGGGGAGGAATGGGATGTATTTAGGGAATCAGTGATGGATTGCGCAAAAGATGCTTGTGGCATGGGAAGAGTGGGAGGTGGGTTGATTAGAAAGGGTAGTGAGTGGTGGGATGAAGAAGTAAGATTATTAGTGAAAGAGAAGAGAGAGGCATTTGGACGATTTTTGCAGGGAAAAAAATGCAATTGAGTGGGAGATGTATAAAAGAAAGAGACAGGAGGTCAAGAGAAAGGTGCAAGAGGTGAAAAAGAGGGCAATTGAAGTTGGGGTGAGAGAGTATCATTAAATTTTAGGGAGAATAAGATGTTCTGGAAGGAGGTAAATAAAGTGCGTAAGACAAGGGAGCAAATGGGAACTTCAGTGAAGGGTGCAAATGTGGAGGTGATAACAAGTAGTGGTGATGTGAGAAGGAGATGGAGTGAGTATTTTGAAGGTTTGTTGAATGTGTTTGATGATAGAGTGGCAGATAT
Organism: Panulirus ornatus; assembly: GCF_036320965.1. Taxonomy (NCBI): domain Eukaryota; kingdom Metazoa; phylum Arthropoda; class Malacostraca; order Decapoda; family Palinuridae; genus Panulirus; species Panulirus ornatus. The sequence continues at coordinate 12,214,038 of NC_092279.1, forward strand.
ATGGTGTTTTGGTCGAGGTGGTGTGCAAAGTGAGAGCGTTAGGGAAAATGATTTGGTAAACAGAGAAGAGGTAGTAAAAGCTTTGCGGAAGATTAAAGCCGGCAAGGCAGCAGGTTTGGATGGTATTGCAGTGGAATTTATTAAAAAAGGGAGTGACTGTATTATTGACTGGTTGGTAAGGTTATTTAATGTATGTATGACTCATGGTGAGGTGCCTGAGGATTGGCGGAATGCGTGCATAGTGCCATTGTACAAAGGCAAAGGGGATAAGAGTGAGTGCTCAAATTACAGAGGTATAAGTTTGTTGAGTATTCCTGGTAAATTATCTGGGAGAGTATTGATTGAAAGGGTGAAGGCATGCACAGAGCATCAGATTGGGGAAGAGCAGTGTGGTTTCAGAAGTGGTAGAGGATGTGTGGATCAGGTGTTTGCTTTGAAGAATGTATGTGAGAAATACTTAGAAAAGCAAATGGATTTGTATGTAGCATTTATGGATCTGGAGAAGGCATATGATAGAGTTGATAGAGATGCTCTGTGGAAGGTATTAAGAATATATGGTGTCGGAGGCAAGTTGTTAGAAGCAGTGAAAAGTTTTTATCGAGGATGCAAGGCATGTGTACGTGTAGGAAGAGAGGAAAGTGATTGGTTCTCAGTGAATGTAGGTTTGCGGCAGGGGTGTGTGATGTCTCCATGGTTGTTTGATTTGTTTATGGATGGGGTTGTTAGGGAGGTGAATGCAAGAGTTTTGGAAAGAGGGGCAAGTATGAAGTCTGTTAGGGATGAGAGAGCTTGGGAAGTGAGTCAGTTGTTGTTCGCTGATGATACAGCGCTGGTGGCTGATTCATGTGAGAAACTGCAGAAGCTGGTGACTGAGTTTGGTAAAGTGTGTGAAAGAAGAAAGTTAAGAGTAAATGTGAATAAGAGCAAGGTTATTAGGTACAGTAGGGTTGAGGGTCAAGTCAATTGGGAGGTAAGTTTGAATGGAGAAAAACTGGAGGAAGTAAAGTGTTTTAGATATCTGGGAGTGGATCTGGCAGCGGATGGAACCATGGAAGCGGAAGTGGATCATAGGTTGGGGGAGGGGGCAAAAATCCTGGGAGCCTTGAAGAATGTGTGGAAGTCGAGAACATTATCTCGGAAAGCAAAAATGGGTATGTTTGAAGGAATAGTGGTTCCAACAATGTTGTATGGTTGCAAGGCGTGGGCTATGGATAGAGTTGTGCGCAGGAGGATGGATGTGCTGGAAATGAGATGTTTGAGGACAATGTGTGGTGTGAGGTGGTTTGATCGAGTAAGTAACGTAAGGGTAAGAGAGATGTGTGGAAATAAAAAGAGCGTGGTTGAGAGAGCAGAAGAGGGTGTTTTGAAATGGTTTGGACACATGGAGAGAATGAGTGAGGAAAGATTGACCAAGAGGATATATGTGTCGGAGGTGGAGGGAACGAGGAGAAGTGGGAGACCAAATTGGAGGTGGAAAGATGGAGTGAAAAAGATTTTGTGTGATCGGGGCCTGAACATGCAGGAGGGTGAAAGGAGGGCAAGGAATAGAGTGAATTGGATCGATGTGGTATACCGGGGTTGACGTGCTGTCAGTGGATTGAATCAGGGCATGTGAAGCGTCTGGGGTAAACCATGGAAAGCTGTGTAGGTATGTATATTTGCGTGTGTGGACCTATGTATATACATGTGTATGGGGGGGGGGTTGGGCCATTTCTTTCGTCTGTTTCCTTGCGCTACCTCGCAAACGCGGGAGACAGCGACAAAGCAAAAAAAAAAAAAAATAAAAAAAATATATATATATATATATATATATATATATATATATATATATATATATATATATATATATATATATAATGTGTGTGGATGTAACCAAGATGTGAAAAAAGGAGAGATAGGTAGTATGTTTGAGAAAAGGAACCTGGATGTTTTGGCTCTGAGTGAAACGAAGCTCAAGGGTAAAGGGGAAGAGTGGTTTGGGAATGTCTGGGGAGTAAAGTCAGGGGTTAGTGAGAGGACAAGAGCAAGGGAAGGAGTAGCAATACTCCTGAAACAGGAGTTGTGGGAGTATGTGATAGAGTGTAAGAAAGTAAATTCTCGATTAATATGGGTAAAACTGAAAGTTGATGGAGAGAGGTGGGTGATTATTGGTGCATATGCACCTGGGCATGAGAAGAAAGATCAAGAGAGGCAAGTGTTTTGGGAGCAGCTGAATGAGTGTGTTAGTGGTTTTGATGCACGAGACCGGGTCATAGTGATGGGTGATTTGAATGCAAAGGTGAATAATGTGGCAGTTGAGGGAATAATTGGTATACATGGGGTGTTCAGTGTTGTAAATGGAAATGGTGAAGAGCTTGTAGATTTATGTGCTGAAAAAAGACTGATGATTGGGAATACCTGGTTTAAAAAGCGAGATATACATAAGTATACTTATGTAAGTAGGAGAGATGGCCAGAGAGCGTTATTGGATTACGTGTTAATTGACAGGCGTGCGAAAGAGAGACTTTTGGATGTTAATGTGCTGAGAGGTGCAACTGGAGGGATGTCTGATCATTATCTTGTGGAGGCTAAGGTGAAGATTTGTATGGGTTTTCAGAAAAGAAGAGTGAATGTTGGGGTGAAGAGGGTGGTGAGAGTAAGTGAGCTTGAGAAAGAGACCTGTGTGAGGAAGTACCAGGAGAGACTGAGTACAGAATGGAAAAAGGTGAGAACAGTGGAAGTAAGGGGAGTGGGGGAGGAATGGGATGTATTTAGGGAATCAGTGATGGATTGCGCAAAAGATGCTTGTGGCATGAGAAGAGTGGGAGGTGGGTTGATTAGAAAGGGTAGTGAGTGGTGGGATGAAGAAGTAAGAGTATTAGTGAAAGAGAAGAGAGAGGCATTTGGACGATTTTTGCAGGGAAAAAATGCAATTGAGTGGGAGATGTATAAAAGAAAGAGACAGGAGGTCAAGAGAAAGGTGCAAGAGGTGAAAAAAGGGCAAATGAGAGTTGGGGTGAGAGAGTATCATTAAATTTTAGGGAGAATAAAAAGATGTTCCGGAAGGAGGTAAATAAAGTGCGTAAGACAAGGGAGCAAATGGGAACTTCAGTGAAGGGCGCAAATGGGGAGGTGATAACAAGTAGTGGTGATGTGAGAAGGAGATGGAGTGAGTATTTTGAAGGTTTGTTGAATGTGTTTGATGATAGAGTGGCAGATATAGGGTGTTTTGGTCGAGGTGGTGTGCAAAGTGAGAGGGTTAGGGAAAATGATTTGGTAAACAGAGAAGAGGTAGTGAAAGCTTTGCGGAAGATGAAAGCCGGCAAGGCAGCAGGTTTGGATGGTATTGCAGTGGAATTTATTAAAAAAGGGGGTGACTGTATTGTTGACTGGTTGGTAAGGTTATTTAATGTATGTATGACTCATGGTGAGGTGCCTGAGGATTGGCGGAATGCGTGCATAGTGCCATTGTACAAAGGCAAAGGGGATAAGAGTGAGTGCTCAAATTACAGAGGTATAAGTTTGTTGAGTATTCCTGGTAAATTATATGGGAGGGTATTGATTGAGAGGGTGAAGGCATGTACAGAGCATCAGATTGGGGAAGAGCAGTGTGGTTTCAGAAGTGGTAGAGGATGTGTGGATCAGGTGTTTGCTTTGAAGAATGTATGTGAGAAATACTTAGAAAAGCAAATGGATTTGTATGTAGCATTTATGGATCTGGAGAAGGCATATGATAGAGTTGATAGAGATGCTCTGTGGAAGGTATTAAGAATATATGGTGTGGGAGGCAAGTTGTTAGAAGCAGTGAAAAGTTTTTATCGAGGATGTAAGGCATGTGTACGTGTAGGAAGAGAGGAAAGTGATTGGTTCTCAGTGAATGTAGGTTTGCGGCAGGGGTGTGTGATGTCTCCATGGTTGTTTAATTTGTTTATGGATGGGGTTGTTAGGGAGGTAAATGCAAGAGTTTTGGAAAGAGGGGCAAGTATGAAGTCTGTTGTGGATGAGAGAGCTTGGGAAGTGAGTCAGTTGTTGTTCGCTGATGATACAGCGCTGGTGGCTGATTCATGTGAGAAACTGCAGAAGCTGGTGACTGAGTTTGGAAAAGTGTGTGGAAGAAGAAAGTTAAGAGTAAATGTGAATAAGAGCAAGGTTATTAGGTACAGTAGGGTTGAGGGTCAAGTCAATTGGGAGGTGAGTTTGAATGGAGAAAAACTGGAGGAAGTGAAGTGTTTTAGATATCTGGGAGTGGATCTGGCAGCGGATGGAACCATGGAAGCGGAAGTGGATCATAGGGTGGGGGAGGGGGCGAAAATCCTGGGGGCCTTGAAGAATGTGTGGAAGTCGAGAACATTATCTCGGAAAGCAAAAATGGGTATGTTTGAAGGAATAGTGGTTCCAACAATGTTGTATGGTTGCGAGGCGTGGGCTATGGATAGAGTTGTGCGCAGGAGGATGGATGTGCTGGAAATGAGATGTTTGAGGACAATGTGTGGTGTGAGGTGGTTTGATCGAGTGAGTAACGTAAGGGTAAGAGAGATGTGTGGAAATAAAAAGAGCGTGGTTGAGAGAGCAGAAGAGGGTGTTTTGAAATGGTTTGGGCACATGGAGAGGATGAGTGAGGAAAGATTGACCAAGAGGATATATGTGTCGGAGGTGGAGGGAACAAGGAGAAGAGGGAGACCAAATTGGAGGTGGAAGGATGGAGTGAAAAAGATTTTGTGTGATCGGGGCCTGAACATGCAGGAGGGTGAAAGGAGGGCAAGGAATAGAGTGAATTGGAGCGATGTGGTATACCGGGGTTGACGTGCTGTCAGTGGATTGAAGCAAGGCATGTGAAGCGTCTGGGGTAAACCATGGAAAGCTGTGTAGGTATGTATATTTGCGTGTGTGGACGTATGTATATACATGTGTATGGGGGGGGGTTGGGCCATTTCTTTCGTCTGTTTCCTTGCGCTACCTCGCAAACGCGGGAGACAGCGACAAAGTATAATAAAAAAAAAAAATATAATATATATATATATATGCATTTGTGTGTGTATGTGTGTGTGTGTCGGATTACATGATATCAGAAGGAAACTCGATTAGGATTTGTTGATGAATAAAGCATGCAATAGACCTTGAAATAATATAGATATGATTACTGTTTACTGAACCTATGTATGTCCTCCACAGAGTACCACAGTACGCTGAACTATTTCCTCCACACAGTTCCACAGTACACTGAAATATCCCCTCCATACAGTACCACAGTACACTGAACTATGTTCTTTACATGGTACCATAGTACGCCGAATTATTTCCTCCACATAGAACGAAAGTACACTAAACTATCTCCTCCACTCAGTACCGCAGCACACTGAACTATTTCCTCCACATAGTACCAAATTACACTGAACTGTCTCCTCCACACAGTACCACAGTACATTAAATTATCTCCACCAGAGGCAGTAAGCAACAAATGAGGCCTTCAGAGCCAATTCAGGAAACATTAAGGAAGCTGTTGTAGCAACAAGATTGATGTTGATCACATGATGAAAATATCCCCTAAAGACATGTGAATCATTAGCTGTAAACTACCAGTCTTACACACACTTAACATGATGTCTTACTCACATCACCCATGTATATAATGACAGAATTCAGTAAAGTACTGAAAATGATTGAGGGGATACTAATGAACACAGAGAAGCCAGAAATATTGATAATTTGATCAAGTGATTTTTCATTGTAATTGTATACATTGGGAACTGAATGAATGAAACTATGGATATAGATGTAAATTCAAACTGGAGTACAGTGCCATAGCAAATGAAAGAGAACAGCTAAATAACCTAATTAACTTACATAAGATATTGTCTAATACATATTGTAAACAGGCATAAGGGAATAATAAGTCATTTTATTTGTCTTTATATATATTTTACAAATGATGTAGCCCTAATCACAAACACTGGGGTCAATAAAACGAGCTTCTTTAACCATAAAATGATAGAGGTATAAACTAACTAAATTTGAAAGAGACAAACACTGGTTGGAACGAAGCAAGGGAGGTATCATCAAGTGAGGACCAAGATGGAAGGCATAGGTTGGTAGGAGGAGGAGGTTGGTACCCATTATTTTGGTTGTCTGATCCTTACTGTTGGCTGAGCCAAGCTGATGCCCTTGATAAGTCACTTCTGTCTCTCACCAATGTCCAGAGCTGCCTCTAACCATTACCCCCAATGCTGCCTATTTCTATTAGCCCATGTAGCCTCTCAACACTACCCCCATGTTGCATCTTTCCACAACCCACTCATCACAACCCCCCATACTTCATCTCACCACAACCCTCCATGCTGTATCTCACCACTACCCCATTGCTGCCTTTCATCACTACCCTCCATTCTCCCTTTCACCACTATCCTTCATGCTGCATCTCACCGCTACCCCTATGCTGCTTCTCACCACTACCCTTATGTTGCTTCTCACCACTACCCCAATGATGCCTCTCATCACTATCCTCCGTGCTGCTTCTCACCATGATCCTCCATGCTGCCTCCCATCATTACCCTCATGCTGCCTCTCACCAGTTTCTCCCACACTGCCTCTTGTCACTACCTCCTCCTATGCTGCATTTCATCACTTTCCCCCATACCGCATCTCACCTCTGCCTCCAGTGGTGCCTCTCCACTATCCCCCATGCTCCCTCTCAGCTCTACTCTCTATACGGCCACACCACTATCCCTATGCTGCCTCTCATCACTATCCTCATGCTGTCTCTCACCACTCCCCTTTATGCTGCCTCTTACCACTACCTTCCATGCTACCTCTCACCACTACCTACTACCCATGCTACCTTTCACCAGTGTCATCCACTTTGCCTCCCAAATGAGAGCAAGAACCATTAAATCATCAGTTAATCGTGATAGCAGTAAACAGTTTGTCATCAGTTGATTATTATAGCCTTTTAAGGGTGAAGAGTTGTCATTAGTATGAAGGTTATTATTGGGATAAGAATTCCTTTGAATAATGAGAGATCATCTTCTTGCAAAAGTACACTCTATTTTTAAAAGTTTTTCCTGTGTTAAGAGTACTGTGAGGAGCTATTTCCCTGATGTAAAAGACTTGTGTTGTTATTAAAAGTTCTCAGTTGGTGTAAAAGTTTAGTTTTGCCTTACATGATTGTCCTGAAGTTTAGTTTTCCATGGTAATTATTTTTTTTTAACCTGAATTACTCTTCTCAGTAATAATGTGAAATGTTGAATAGCCTACAGCTATCATGGATTTTACTTGTAATATTTGTATCCCATAGGTGGAGGAGATACGTGAGATGATAGAGAAGATACAAAACAATGTGGAAGAAGTCAAGAAGAAGCACAGTGAGATTCTTTCTGCACCACAGCCCGATGAAAGTGAGTTTGGAATGTGAATGTTATTTTTGCTTACAATATGTTTGGGCCTTCAGAGTGTCATGGCTCTTTATATAATCCCCATATCATGTAAATATTTCCAAGAGGTATATTCACAATTATTAGATTGTATTGAAATGATTTTGCATCGTCTATGCTCATCTTTAAGAGTTTTCTATGCACAAGAGAGTTGACAGGGATGTGCAGTAATGCATGCTTTTTATGTACTGGATTCTAATAGTGGGATTCAATTGTGTCCAAAAGGAGCATAACTTTCAAAACTGAAAAATACAAGTGACTGAGGTAGAAAATGTGATGTGCTCTGAATCAATACTTCCGTGATAAAACATTGCTCATGGTAAGTATCATGTATAATCCTGATCAGGCTGACTTAACTGTACATGAAAAATTATGATATCTTTGCTGCTAATGGCAGTACAATGGGAGGTAAGATAGGCTGTAATGGTCCATTGAGATTCTGATCCTTCATCCACCTTTTTAGCCTGTCTTTTGTATACAGTTTTGCTAATTTATCTAGCAGATATTTTGATTTACTGAGTAAGACACTTTGGCAAATTCAAGAAACACAGTATCCTCTATCTCTCCTTGCATCATATCCATATGTTTGCATCATATCTGTAGGTTCTTGCAGTGTGCCAGCACTTATGATTGTGTGATCTTGCTTAGTGCGGACCTTTGCTGACCTTCACTTGGGTGTTTTTCATGTTCTCCCACTTGGAATGGTCAGACCTCATTTGTTTTGTTCAAGGGCAATGAGGGCAATCATCCCCCCACCCCCATCCTTTAAGCTATACAATATACAGTAAATTTACTCATTAATAATGATGATTGATACATTCTTTCATTTATTCTGATCCTTTTTAATCCCTCACAATGGCTTCACCTCTAAAACCCTTAAACTTAACAGTGAGTACCCAAGGAACAGTTCTTTCTCCAAATCTCTTCAGTGTCTTCATACACAACCTTCCATTTACATCAATTAAACCTCAGTAGGAAAATCTTTTTTTATGCAGACAACCTCACAATCACATCAAAACATCCTGACACCACAGGATTACATGATTGGAACAATGGCTCACCAAGAACTGATTATTTGTATCTCCACAGAATTCTGTAATCACTATTTTAGCCCCACACAGACATGAATCCAACTCCCACCCTCTAGTCACCTTAAATGGACAATCACTCCCATTGAACAGAACACCAACCATTTTCACCATCACATTTGACACATACAACATTAAGTCTCCACATCATTAACAACAGCACAAATGCAACATCCAGACTAAATGTTCTTAGAACACTAACTGGCACTAGATTTGGGCATGAAAAAGAATCCCTCAACATCCTGTAGAAACACTTAATCTGCTACACATTAGACTGTGCCTCACTTGCCTGGTCTTCTTTGCTCTCAAAAGTAAACATAACAAAGCTGCAAACCACACAAAATAATGCATACAGAACAGTCATTGACTGTCAGCAGCCACATACACTCAACGTTTAGACAAGGAAACAAAGATTCTCCGAGCAGTGTCCAACCTCAGCATGGTTGACACTCAATACCATGCAGTGTCACTGGACCCCTCTGACCCAAATCATTTCATAATTAACACCCAGAGTAGAAATAAAAGCTTGTCCTTTTCTCACACTTCAGTAACTTCTAATCACAGATCCCCCCGCCCTCAACAGATTTTTTTTTTTTTTTTTTTTTTTATGGGGGGGGGGGGGGGGGTTGGGCCATTTCTTTCGTCTGTTTCCTTGCGCTACCTCGCAAACGCGGGAGACAGCGACAAAGTAAAAAAAAAAAAAAAAAAAAAAAAAAAAACCTCGTCGCTGTCTCCCGCGTTTGCGAGGTAGCGCAAGGAAACAGACGAAAGAAAATGGCCCAACCCCCCCATACACATGTACATACACACGTCCACACACGCAAATATACATACCTACACAGCCTTCCATGGTTCACCCCGGACGCTTCACATGCCTTGATTCAATCCACTGACAGCACGTCAACCCCTGTATACCACATCGCTCCAATTCACTCTATTCCTTGCCCTCCTTTCACCCTCCTGCATGTTCAGGCCCCGATCACACAAAATCCTTTTCACTCCATCTTTCCACCTCCAATTTGGTCTCCCTCTTCTCCTCGTTCCCTCCACCTCCGACACATATATCCTCTTGGTCAATCTTTCCTCACTCATTCTCTCCATGTGCCCAAACCATTTCAAAACACCCTCTTCTGCTCTCTCAACCACGCTCTTTTTATTTCCACACATCTCTCTTACCCTTACGTTACTTACTCGATCAAACCACCTCACACCACACATTGTCCTCAAACATCTCATTTCCAGCACATCCATCCTCCTGCGCACAACTCTATCCATAGCCCACGCCTCGCAACCATACAACATTGTTGGAACCACTATTCCTTCAAACATACCCATTTTTGCTTTCCGGGATAATGTTCTCGACTTCCACACATTTTTCAAGGCTCCCAAAATTTTCGCCCCCTCCCCCACCCTATGATCCACTTCCGCTTCCATGGTTCCATCCGCTGACAGATCCACTCCCAGATATCTAAAACACTTCACTTCCTCCAGTATTTCTCCATTCAAACTCACCTCCCAATTGACTTGACCCTCAACCCTACTGTACCTAATAACCTTGCTCTTATTCACATTTACTCTTAACTTTCTTCTTCCACACACTTTACCAAACTCCGTCACCAGCTTCTGCAGTTTCTCACATGAATCCGCCACCAGCGCTGTATCATCAGCGAACAACAACTGACTCACTTCCCAAGCTCTCTCATCCCCAACAGACTTCATACTTGCCCCTCTTTCCAAGACTCTTGCATTTACCTCCCTAACAACCCCATCCATAAACAAATTAAACAACCATGGAGACATCACACACCCCTGCCGCAAACCTACATTCACTGAGAACCAATCACTTTCCTCTCTTCCTACACGTACACATGCCTTACATCCTCGATAAAAACTTTTCACTGCTTCTAACAACTTGCCTCCCACACCATATATTCTTAATACCTTCCACAGGGCATCTCTATCAACTCTATCATATGCCTTCTCCAGATCCATAAATGCTACATACAAATCCATTTGCTTTTCTAAGTATTTCTCACATACATTCTTCAAAGCAAACACCTGATCCACACATCCTCTACCACTTCTGAAACCACACTGCTCTTCCCCAATCTGATGCTCTGTACATGCCTTCACCCTCTCAATCAATACCCTCCCATATAATTTACCAGGAATACTCAACAAACTTATACCTCTGTAATTTGAGCACTCACTCTTATCCCCTTTGCCTTTGTACAATGGCACTATGCACGCATTCCGCCAATCCTCAGGCACCTCACCATGAGTCATACATACATTAAATAACCTTACCAACCAGTCAACAATACAGTCACCCCCTTTTTTAATAAATTCCACTGCAATACCATCCAAACCTGCTGCCTTGCCGGCTTTCATCTTCCGCAAAGCTTTTACTACCTCTTCTCTGTTTACCAAATCATTTTCCCTAACCCTCAACAGATATAACGCTAACAAAAAACATACACACTGAAATAACCCATCAGTCACTAAACAACTGCACTCCTTCTTAAGCTCCAACCCACTAGACATACACCCATCAGAAACCACACTTACCAAACAAACACTAGCCACACTTTACTGACTTCACTCAGAAATCCCTTGTCCTTACACCATTTCAATATATCCCAAGACCCTTAATGCCTATGATGTAACTACCACAGTGAGGACACTGAACACTTCCTACTCTGTGGCTCTTTACTGTCTGCACATAGACGGACACTTTGCAATGTATGATCCTAACTTAACCAGCTTCCTGAGTGTTGTAGGAGCCTCATAAAGAAGTAAAGAGACTCTTGGGTCGGAAGTAAGTGAATTACGATTGTAACTAATTAAACATCTGTAGCGTAATTTTGTGAGTGGATACATCCGAATCAGATTTCGGAAAGCTATATCCGAAATTCCCAAATGACTTACAGAAATGCCATTGCTAATTTTTTTTTTTTTTTTTTTTTTTATACTTTGTCGCTGTCTCCCGCGTTTGCGAGGTAGCGCGAGGAAACAGACGAAAGAAATGGCCCAACCCCCATACACACGTACATACACACGTCCACACACGCAAATATACATACCTACACAGCTTTCCATGGTTTACCCCAGACGCTTCACATGCCTTGATTCAATCCACTGACAGCACGTCAACCCCTGTATACCACATCGCTCCAATTCACTCTATTCCTTGCCCTCCTTTCACCCTCCTGCATGTTCAGGCCCCGATCACACAAAATCTTTTTCACTCCATCTTTCCACCTCCAATTTGGTCTCCCTCTTCTCCTCGTTCCCTCCACCTCCGACACATATATCCTCTTGGTCAATCTTTCCTCACTCATTCTCTCCATGTGCCCAAACCATTTCAAAACACCCTCTTCTGCTCTCTCAACCACGCTCTTTTTATTTCCACACATCTCTCTTACCCTTACGTTACTTACTCGATCAAACCACCTCACACCACACATTGTCCTCAAACATCTCATTTCCAGCACATCCATCCTCCTGCGCACAACTCTATCCATAGCCCACGCCTCGCAACCATACAACATTGTTGGAACCACTATTCCTTCAAACATACCCATTTTTGCTTTCCGAGATAATGTTCTCGACTTCCACACATTTTTCAAGGCTCCCAAAATTTTCGCCCCCTCCCCCACCCTATGATCCACTTCCGCTTCCATGGTTCCATCCGCTGACAGATCCACTCCCAGATATCTAAAACACTTCACTTCCTCCAGTTTTTCTCCATTCAAACTCACCTCCCAATTGACTTGACCCTCAACCCTACTGTACCTAATAACCTTGCTCTTATTCACATTTACTCTTAACTTTCTTCTTTCACACACTTTACCAAACTCAGTCACCAGCTTCTGCAGTTTCTCACATGAATCAGCCACCAGCGCTGTATCATCAGCGAACAACAACTGACTCACTTCCCAAGCTCTCTCATCCCCAACAGACTTCATACTTGCCCCTCTTTCCAGGACTCTTGCTAATACCTTATGGAAATAGAGATCTGATTATCGCCCAGTTGCCACACAACTTCCTCCAGCACACTGGCTCCACACTGGATGATGTGGTTGTGTTGTCTTTGCTTGTGAGATTTCATCAGCTTCCCAAAACACCGACAAGTTTATTATGAAATAATTACTTTATATGAAAAAGCCTTGTTATATTGTTTCATTGAACAAAACTTTCTTAATTATCAGATGTTTTATGTTAATGAATGTCTTAGATTTATATTCATTCACAACTGGTTTGCTCTTCTTATAATAAATCAACATTGATACAGAAGCTGTGCTACATGTTATGAGAATTCAACCAATTTAAGTAGTTGAACATAACATCCAAATAAGTCAAAAACCACATAAGTTCTCTGAAGATACATTTTCTTTATGGTGTGGGCTACTGAATGCCCAAATTGAGGCCATCTCATTTGTGTTATATATATATATATATATATATATATATATATATATATGGGAAGTGAGTCAGTTGTTGTTTGCTGATGATACAGCATTGGTGGCTGATTCGAGGGAGAAACTTTAGAAGTTGGTGACTGAGTTTGGTAAAGTGTGTGAAAGAAAATTAAGAGTAAATGTAAGAGCAAGGTTATTAAGTTCAGTAGGGTTGAGGGACAAGTTAAGTGGGAGGCAAGTTTGAATGGAGAAAAACTGGAGAAAGTGAAGTGTTTTAGATATCTGGGAGTGGACTTAGCAGCGGATGGAACCATGGAAGCAGAAGTGAGTCACAGGGTAGGGGAGGGGGCGAAGGTTCTGGGAGCATTGAAGAATGTCTTGAAGGCAAATACGTTATCTTGGAGAGCACAAATGGGTATGCTTGAAGGAATAGTGGTTCCAACAATGTTATATGGTTTCGAGGCATGGGCTATAGATAGGGTTGTGCAGAAGAGAGTGGATGTGTTGGAAATGAAATGTTTGAGGACAATATGTGGTGTGAGGTGGTTTGATCAAGTGAGTAATGAAAGGGTAAGAGAGATGTGTGGTAATAAAAAGAGTGTGGTTGAGAGTAGAAGAGGGTGTGTTGAAATGGTTTGGACACATGGAGAGAATGAGTGAGGAAAGATTGACAAAGAGGATATATGTGTCACAGGTGGAGGGAACAAAGAGGAGTGGGAGACCAAATTCGAGGTGGACGGATGGAGTGAAAGAGATTTTGAGCGATCAGGGCCTGAACATACATGAGGGTGAAAGGCATGCAAGGAATAGAGTGAATTGGAACGATGTGATATACTGGGGTCGATGTGCTATTAGTGGATTGAACCAGGGCATTTGAAGCGTCTGGGCTAAACCAATAACACCAGTAACACTTTGTGAGTCCTGGATGTGGAAATGGAGCTGTGGTTTTGGAGCATTACACATGACAGCTAGAGACTAAGTGTGAATGAATGTGACCTTTTTGTCTTTTCCTAGCGCTACCTCGTGCAGGTGCAGGGGGAGGGGGTGCCATTTCATGTGTTTCCCACATCAGCGAGGTAGTGCGAGGAAACAGACAAAGAATGGCCCATCCACTCTTATACACATATATATACATAAATGCCCATACACCTACATATACATACATATACACATACATATACACACATATACATACACAGACATGTACATATATACACATTTACATATTCACACTTGCTTGCCTTCATCCATTTCTGGTGGTACCCCACTCCACAGGAAACAGCATTGCTACCCCCCTGCTTCAGTGAGGTAACGCCAGGAAAACAGACAAAAAAGGCCACATTCATTCACACTCAGTCTCTAGCTGTCATGTGTAATGCAAAGAAACCATAGCTCCCTGTTCCCCTGGCCCCGCAGACCTTTCCATGGTTTATCTCGGACATTTCACATGGCCTGGCTCGACAGCATGTCGACAGCATGTCGACTCTGGTATACCACATCATTCCTATTCACTCTATTCCTTGCACATTTCTCACCCTCCTTTATGTTCAGGCCTCGGATCGCTCAAAATCTTTTTCACACCATCCTTCCACCTCCAATTTGGTCTCCCACTTCTCCTTGTTCCCTCCACCTCTGACACATATATCCTCATTGTCAATCTTTCCTCGCTCTTTCTTTCCATATGTCCAAACCATTTCAACACACCCTCTTCTGCTCTCTCAACCACACTCTCTCTTACTCCACACATCTCTCTTACCCTTTCATTACAGACCATACTTACTGAAGCACAGCACAGTGTTCAGTTGTGTCTATAAGATTTATGATAGAAATTCAAATTTCATTAGAGTGAATATTAGCCTCTTGTTAAATGAAGTAGTTCCCTATTGATAAGTTTCCATGTATTTATGTATGGGATGGGTTTTCTTCGGATAAGAATTGTTTGTCACTTAACATGAACAGTTAACAAAAAGTATTGCTCCCTTTGTTTTCGATAGAAATCAAAATGGACAGTGCTACTCCAGTTGTTTCAGTATGGTAGATACTTATGATTGTTTTTCATATTTCCTTTATGTATGAGAATTAGATAGGACAGACAAGTGTAATTCACTTCTTTGATGATACTGATTTAAACCTTGGGCATTGGAACTGATTTCCAGCTTCATTCCCAAGGAGTGCAAATTCACCAGTAAGGTATGAAATACGTGATTGGTAATTTTTACTACTTTTTTATCAAGGCAGATCATAAAGTACCTATTGATATTCCTAAAAACATATGATACCAGAGAAAAAAACATGAAGAAATTTGAAATAAAGTATGTATGATGTGACACCTGCAGATGCCATCAATTTTTTTTAAGCGTAATAGATGTTTTGCTCCTTAAAACACCTATGAAGATGAACTAATTGTACAGAGCTTGAAAAAAAGAGGGTCAATTTAAAGAGATGCTAAGTATCCATGCATTGCTCATGAGCACTTGTCAGAAACATCCTATGTTGCCATTACATGTCTTTCTTGTGTAATGATACATAACATACACTCATATTAATGAGTGAACAGCAAATGACATTCAAAAGAGATTAAAGTACACTTAGCAGCTCATTCTGCCAACTCATAAAACTCATCAAAAGCATATTATCATCATGTATCTTTATTTATGCATTATGATGCAATATGAGAAAAGAGAGCGACTTCATGGGAGGCAATGGGCAGCTTAATTGATAACTTGGTTATGATTTATGCCTGAAGTTTAAGTTAGCCACTTCATAAAAACAACACCTTACAGGATTTTGGTGCCTTTTTCTGGTAGATGAAGGGTTGGCAAACAGGGTGGAATGACACCTATGGACTTTTTTCATATTTCACAGTGAGCAGGAAAATTGTGTATAGTGATTTTAGCCATAAATTGTTGCCAAAGTGTATAAGAAGTATTTGCTCTAAGGCTTATGTGAAGATCATTAGGAAGCTAAATGTATGAGTTGCCATTTACCATATATTAAGTGGTTATGAAAGAAAATTGTAAGAAAATGAATGGTTTGACAAATGTCATTAAAGAAATCTAATTGTGTTGTTGAGGGTAACATTTGAACAGGTTGACAAAAATATGCTAAATGTTTGACTTTATTTTGGTTATGAGTGACATCAAAATAATGCATACTAATTTAACTTATATTACAGTACACTGGAATATAAAAGGCTTTAAAAGTTCAAATGTGACTGAATCAGATTTGAAATATCATATGGCTGTTGCTTCCATTCCATTGTTCAAAAGTTAGTCACGGAATGAAACACCAGAAATATTAATGAGACTTCACATGTAATGCAAATGAAATGCAGTGAATTGTAGCTGCAATGATGTTTTGAAATGTGAGTTATAGAACAGTTCCAGATTTCCCACATATTCTTTCATTGTGCAGGTTGTACCTTTCTAATCCAGTGCTCTTTGGTCCAAAATCTGCCATTAGTTTGTGGATCTGCTACCAGAGCAGTGCTATTCGCAGTGCTAAGGTACCAAAATCTCTCTGCTCTGCAGCTGAGCTAATTAACAGTCTGGTTAATTTCTTACATTCACTTTTTTGCTGAAAGTGAAAGCCAGAAAGGTTTAGAATTTTGGAAAACTTTGAAAGGTACCAGGAGTACAGAATTAGACAGTACACTTATAAAGTTGTTTAAGTAGCTGTGTAATGAAGGTGTAAGCATTTCTAGGGAGATGCTTATCGAGCAGGCCAAACTTTTTCATAGAAAACTAATGCTAGAGCCATGACTGTGAATATTCACAAGGATGGTTACACAAGTTTAATTGAAGACATTGAATGTAACAGGCAGTAGGAATACAGTGTAGAAGTATATAGTGGTTCATTATGGGAAGTTCTTTCACCCCAACATTTGTACCATTGGCTTTCCTAGATAGCGTCATTGCCGAATAGGGAGGGCAGGCATACCATTACATGATGACACCATGGGGTATATATCACAACTCATAATCATTTATTTCAAAAAGTTCAGCACAGCAGGTCTAGCTATAATTTTTTACTGACTATACTTCTGAAATACTCCTGTTCTATAACCAAAATTAGAACTCTTATTATACAAATATATTGTTTTTCACATGAAAAAAATTTATAGACATTCAGCAATGGTGCAGGGGGTTCTCACAGAATGATAGGGCTACATTCCTGGCAATCTGTCATTCTAGTGAAATAACCCATCAGTAATTGAAACCCACATCATATGTGGGTTATGTTCCAGACCAAAAATTTCCACAGTCCAGTTCTCATAGATGAACAGTACCAAAAGTAGTTTACTGTCAATATACCAAACTCTCGCATAATGTATATTAGTCTCTAATTCAGCAACAATTGCCATTTCATTGATAAATCAGACAGTATTTACTGATTCTTACTGAGAATGTTGGTAATGAGGTAATTGAGGTATGTTAGGATGGAGTGAATGGTTTGTCAAGCCTCCCAAAGTAGATTTATGTAATTGAATTTGTGACATTTATGTTTGCTGATGTATTGGCCATTATATTGCCTATATTAATGTTTTCAAGTTCAGTAGATCTCATTTACATGATGCATTAAGAATGTGAAGGCTTGGTGTTTTTTATAGGATGACAATGAGTGGCTAGAATATGATAAGAATCTAATGTTATTTTTCCTTGATACCATTATAAAAGCATTATAACTGAAAAACCATACACTACTTGAATATTTCCATATAAATTGAAAAGAATGAGGAGCAATAGATAGTAGTAAGTGGGAATATTAGGCAGGAGCATTAGTTAGAAGTATGAGGTAGGATACATTAGGCCGGAGCTTTTGGTAGAGACATAATGTAGAAGTAGTAGATAGGAACATTAGGCAGCAGCATTAGGTAAAAGTGGTAGATTGGAACATTAGGCATAAACATTAGGCAGACACATGGGGAAGTAGTCAGTCAGAATATCAGTTAAGAGCCTTTGGAAACACTGCACTTAGTTGCCATCTTCCAGGAGCCTTTTAATTGTGAGGCACTGAAGGCTAAGAAACAGCTCTGGAATTCACCATTTATGGTAACTCTTGCCTGGCAATCCCATGAGGGAGTTCCCAGAGAGAATGGGCATCAGAAATATAGATAGATCAGTGGAATAATATTTGAAAAAAAAAAGTCTTCAGATCTGTCACTGTTACAAATGTTAGTTTTGTGCCATGAATTTGTACCCTAATTTTCGGATGTCACGTGAAATGTTCTCTGAACAATTATGGGGTTTGACTGTAATAAGTTTATGTATGCTAAAACATAGTATCACACTTTCATTATAATTTTTACACAGTATCATAGATACTACTTATTGCATGTGTATTTTGCTGCTGTAAAATTTGTCTTCAGGATAAAGTAGGTAATTGTGAGATCTTTATAGAACTGTTTTGGTAGACAAAGATTATAATCATTCTTGAAGTACATTGCAAGATGAAAATAAGTGTGCTGTAGAGATATGCTATGATCTTTGTATATTTTGAAATTATTTCAGAATCTTGCTTGTTTTCAATTATCAGAGTCTTATCATGATAACTGAAGTGCAATGACTGAAAAGAAAAATTCTTTATAAATGTGTTTTATGCCCTTCACTGCTGCTTTTCATGATTTGCTTCAAAGAGATTTGCTACTGTTTTGAGTACTTTTACCTGTGAAATTCAACTTTTGTATGGAAAGGTTTTAAGAAATACTTTATAGACTAAAATGTTTGAGTTGTGCTAATCTACAGCTAACTGCCCTGTTTGTTACAGAAGTGAAACAGGACTTGGATGAAATGATGACAGACATCAAGAAGACAGCCAACAGAGTCAGAGCCAAACTCAAAGGTGGGTTTGCTGTGCTCTTTATCCCCTCTATGAATGTTGAGTTTCTTCTTAGTCAATATATCCTCATTCCTTTTCATTAGATTCCCTTTGTATCAGAGATGAGACATGAGCACAAGAAAAGTTTATTGTCCGGCATTTAAGTAGCTGGTAAACATTTCCAGTAAATTCATTATGCATGACCTACTTTCCCTAAAACTATGTTGTCTCATCATTTTTGTAGTTTCAGTGCTACAGGAAATTGTCTATTTCTTTTTTGAAAATCTTTTCTAGTACCTTACAGACCATTCTTATAAGGGAGACTGGTCTGTAATTCAGCATTTCCTCCCAATTTCCTTTCTTGTGGATAGATTTGGCAGTTGCCCTACTCCATCCCCATGGCACTTTACTTTTTTCCAGCAACATCTTGAATATTTCAAGTAGCTTGTCAGGTGTATCTGCACATATCTTCACCACATATGGAAAAGTTCCATCTGGAAAATGAGCCCTTATTGGTCAAGATCCATACAGGTATTCAAAATACAGATATTCAAAATTATCATCGGCTTTGATAATCTCAGTCTAACAGCTACTTAAGAATAGATTCATCTGATTTCCCTCACAGTAATGGATCCAAGCTGTTGGCAAAATGTTTTATTTCAGTTAAGGTGAAGTAATGTCTCTTCAAGAGGGTTGTTGAATTATAGAATGTTACACCAATTGGAGTAATTGAAAGCAGTACAATATATACATTTAAGAAAAGAATTGATAATTTGCTTAAATTCCATGACTGACACTATTTGTGCCTCCTTACTTACATGAATACTTTAAGTTTTTTGTTTGAAATGTTTGTATGTCTGCTCTTGCCACAATAGTCTAGAGTTTTTGCTCTCTTCCACTGTCACAAACAGCCTTGCAGGAGTGAGCACTGTGTGGCCTAGAGAGCCCATACCAGCTAGAATTTGGTAACACTTGACACATAGGTTTTTTTTGTTTTGCAACTTAGCCCTGTGTTATTTTTCCAGTGTGTCATATGCAGAGGTAACAAGGATGACCTTAGCATGATTTTTAAAGATAATGAATAAGACTGATATCCTATTTTCTGAAATTTTTTATTTTGTTTTGCAGTAATTGAGCAAAATATTGAGTCAGAAGAACATGTTAGTAAGGCGAGTGCAGATTTAAGGATAAAGAAAACTCAACATTCCACTCTGAGTCGTAAATTTGTTGAAGTGATGACAGAGTACAATCGCACACAAACTGACTACCGTGAACGCTGCAAGGGCAGGATACAGAGGCAACTTGAAATTAGTAAGTAACATTGTTAAAGAAAAGACTAGCATATTAGATTAATTACTTAAGCCATATTGTTATCTCAGTAACTTTTTGTTAGCATATTTCAATAGCTCAAATTAAGATATCCATTCCAACAAGTAATTATTGTTGTTCACTGTGCAGTAAATTATTCACTTGTAATTTTTATGTGGAGTGCTTGCATGTAATTTTGAAGCAGTTGTAAATGATAACAGCACAGTTTCTCCCTTGTTAAGACCTTGGAAATGTCATTTATGAGGTTTGAGAGTTTCACAGTCTTTGTTATAACTTTACTTTTATTAGGAAGGTCAAAACTTTAACCTGAATAAACATGTATTTTAAAGGTCAAATACAAACATCCTGCAATTAGATAATAGGAGATACATTAAACTGCATAGAATTATTTTCATTAAGATTTTGCTGTTAGGCTCATTTATTTAGGAGATAACAGTACAGAATATGTTTTAGTAATGAATTTCTTTTTTACCTCATAATACAGTACAGATTTTTTTTCTGAATTGTAACTGTAGTAATTGATGAAAAATTTGTAGAATATGGGAACTACACTCTGTTGCCAGTGAAATGTTTTGCGTTTCAGAAAATTTCCAAATACTTAATGGGTTTGGTTGTTGTGTGTTAGGATGATTGAGATCTATGATATTAGAAATTGATTATGGTTCATATGATTTTATTTGTGGGAATGATAGTTCACTTTGTATTTTATCATCTATGGTATATTTTTGTATTCTATATTGTCTTCATATATTCCTTGTTTCCTTAAAACTCCAGTATTTATCATTTGTCTCTCTTCTCTGCTTCCTTCGTATCTCCCTTGCCACATTGGTACCTGCAGCTGGGAGAACCACAACTAGTGATGAGTTGGAGGATATGTTGGAGCAGGGCAACCCAGCTGTTTTCACACAAGGGGTAAATATATTAAGTTCATTATCATTGCATCTTCATTGTCACCAAAGTCACAAGATATTTTCCATGCTTTGCCTTGTCTTTTTCTGTCAGACTGCTTAATGAAGCTGTAAAATGCTTTAAGTTGATTTCTTCATTTTGAAAAATTTCACATTTTATTTATGATAATGTGTGTGTATAATAATTAGATTGTTCCCAATTTAATGAGGTGGATCAGGGGACATAAGGTTTCTACAGCTTCACTTACATGCTCTTTCATCCCATAGCCAGTGTCTTAAACATGCCTTTGTATGTGTCATTATGAGTGCAACAATCAGATGATTCCACACCACTTTATCATTTGTACAAGTCTGAATTTTTTCCTCAGCTTTGCATTTACCATTATAAAATGGAATTTCATTTAACACATTGATTTTATAGTTTCTTAAGTTTTGTACTCTCTGTCTTCTTGTTTACATGTCTTTTTTCTGTGTTGAACTTGGCAGTTACCTACATGTTACTGCAGTATGGTTGGATGCACTGGAAATTAGTTCTCTCTAGTGTTTTAACCTGTACAGTATTATTTTGATTATGTTTTACTGTATCATACAGATAATCTTTTATGTTTTACTGTATCGTACAGATAATCTTTTAGGAACATAAATGACCCAGAATAATTTGTTGTTAGATCATCATGGAGACGCAGCAGGCAAAACAGACACTAGCAGACATTGAGGCTCGACATGCAGACATCATCAAGTTGGAAACCTCCATCAGAGAACTCCATGACATGTTTATGGATATGGCCATGCTGGTAGAGAGTCAGGTGAGTACAAAACTATATCCCTGTATTGCTTTTAAGGTTTTCAAGGAAAGTAGAGCTCTTTGATTTGTAATATCAAATATACAGGGCAATAATATTTTTTTGATAATCTTTAAAAAATATATACAGAAATACAATGGGAATCATTAGTTTTTGACATCTTAGTATACATACTGTACTAATGCAGCCAGTTATGGAAATGTTGTTATTTCACACTGGATTTTCAAAACTTTTGAAAGTAATTAGAGTGCAGCAAGAAAATATTTACAAATTTTTGTGTATGACTATTACTGTCTAAATGCCTTTTTAGTATCAAACCTATGATTCCCTCTGCATTAATGTAATTACATCCTACAGATTAATGATTATTTTTGTCAGCACCTTAAGTGTAATATTCCCTATTATGAAGTACTGTTTCATGTAACAGATGAAAGTGATGAAAGGAATATTCTTTTTATCGTGCTACTGCAGTATAATTCAATAAAGTATAACATTTTCATCAAAGTAGATTTTGTATTATGTGGAAAATGCAGTAAAAGTTAAAGTTATTACTTACATTTTTTTTTACGTTTCTGAACTCTGCTTATGGCTACTCTCATATGTCTGCAAACTTTATTTTCAGAATGTGGTGACATTGATTAGTAAATATTTGTTGAAACAGAACAGTGTATGTTATGTATGGGTAGATGTTCAGTTGTGAGTCAGATCAAAAATTAAAGTGAATAGTTGAATGAACCTAGTTACAGTACTACTGCTAATATGGAATATTGCAAATGTTTTAAATCTTATGATACTGTTCAAGAAAATGATGAAAGCTCTTTTGAAAGATAGGTAAACATGGTCACAAAGAAGGTAAAGGATGTCCTTTAAAGAAAATCTACTTTTTTTAATCGAACAAATTGTTAGAATGCTCATAAGGCAGTTTAACAAATCCAACATCCATACATGTGTACTTTGAGATAGTTTTGTTGGTGATAGAGAAGTTTTAGGTGTGTGACATTTAGATGCATCAAATTTTTATGGTTTGTCAGGTTTCATTCCTAAAATAGGTCTCTGTACTAAGAAAAATTGAAGGCTTTTCTCTTAAAGTGTCAGATGTTTGATTGGTATTGAAAGAAAGATTGAACGACTGCTACATGAAAGACAGTGTCTATGAAATCAAGTACAAAATAACTTGTCTATGTTGATATTCATTGTTCTATAGATTTTGGGAAATGTTCCAAGCACAGTACTATACTTGAAGCCCTTCTAACCTGTTTTTTGCAGGAACATGTTTGAAAAAAAATGCTTCCAAGATTTGTAACAAGCAGACTTGCTAGAGAAGAGAGAGAATTTTACATATGTATGTTTATAGTTGTTATACAACTCCAGGACCCCATATATGAAGCTTTTACAGCTTTAAGACTACCCCCTATCATTGTTTTGCCCAGAGAAGGGATAAGGGCCACCATCTCTCAAGTCACAGCAATTTTCCTTTGATTGAAATCAGATTGTTTTGTTTAAATGATTATTAAATTCAATTGCAGAGCTGAAATTATGTTTGTATATATACTCTGATTTCATAATTGTATGCCCTTCATTTTTTCATTGTAGCCATAACCCCTTTAAAAAAAAAAAAAAAAAAAAGCCTGCACTAGCGCACTTCAAGAATGAGAAGGGAAATTATGGACTCCTTTGGAGTAAGAATTTCATTGATGAGATGGTAATCCACATCATTCAGTGTCAATGATACAACTTTGTTGATGATAATTTTTCACCCTCAGCATAATCACACGCAGGTAGAGTCTGGTAATGCCTATATATATATATATTTGTATGTAGCATTTGGACGATTTTTGCAGGGAAAAAATGCAATTGAGTGGGAGATGTATAAAAGAAAGAGACAGGAGGTCAAGAGAAAGGTGCAAGAGGTAAAAAAAAGGGCAAATGAGAGTTGGGGTGAGAGAGTATCATTAAATTTTAGGGAGAATAAAAAGATGTTCTGGAAGGAGGTAAATAAAGTGCGTAAGACAAGGGAGCAAATGGGAACTTCAGTGAAGGGCGCAAATGGGGAGGTGATAACAAGTAGTGGTGATGTGAGAAGGAGATGGAGTGAGTATTTTGAAGGTTTGTTGAATGTGTTTGATGATAGAGTGGCAGATATAGGGTGTTTTGGTCGAGGTGGTGTGCAAAGTGAGAGGGTTAGGGAAAATGATTTGGTAAACAGAGAAGAGGTAGTGAAAGCTTTGTGGAAGATGAAAGCCGGCAAGGCAGCAGGTTTGGATGGTATTGCAGTGGAATTTATTAAAAAAGGGGGTGACTGTATTGTTGACTGGTTAGTAAGGTTATTTAATGTATGTATGACTCATGGTGAGGTGCCTGAGGATTGGCGGAATGCGTGCATAGTGCCATTGTACAAAGGCAAAGGGGATAAGAGTGAGTGCTCAAATTACAGAGGTATAAGTTTGTTGAGTATCCTGGTAAATTATATGGGAGGGTATTGATTGAGAGGGTGAAGGCATGTACAGAGCATCAGATTGGGGAAGAGCAGTGTGGTTTCAGAAGTGGTAGAGGATGTGTGGATCAGGTGTTTGCTTTGAAGAATGTATGTGAGAAATACTTAGAAAAGCAAATGGATTTGTATGTAGCATTTATGGATCTGGAGAAGGCATATGATAGAGTTGATAGAGATGCTCTGTAGAAGGTATTAAGAATATATGGTGTGGGAGGAAAGTTGTTAGAAGCAGTGAAAAGTTTTTATCGAGGATGTAAGGCATGTGTACGTGTAGGAAGAGAGGAAAGTGATTGGTTCTCAGTGAATGTAGGTTTGCGGCAGGGGTGTGTGATGTCTCCATGGTTGTTTAATTTGTTTATGGATGGGGTTGTTAGGGAGGTAAATGCAAGAGTTTTGGAAAGAGGGGCAAGTATGAAGTCTGTTGGGGATGAGAGAGCTTGGGAAGTGAGTCAGTTGTTGTTCGCTGATGATACAGCGCTGGTGGCTGATTCATGTGAGAAACTGCAGAAGCTGGTGACTGAGTTTGGTAAAGTGTGTGGAAGAAGAAAGTTAAGAGTAAATGTGAATGAGAGCAAGGTTATTAGGTACAGTAGGGTTGAGGGTCAAGTCAATTGGGGGGTGAGTTTGAATGGA
This sequence comes from Panulirus ornatus, assembly GCF_036320965.1. Taxonomy (NCBI): domain Eukaryota; kingdom Metazoa; phylum Arthropoda; class Malacostraca; order Decapoda; family Palinuridae; genus Panulirus; species Panulirus ornatus. The sequence goes on from NC_092279.1 coordinate 12,238,937, forward strand.
GAAAAACTGGAGGAAGTGAAGTGTTTTAGATATCTGGGAGTGGATCTGGCAGCGGATGGAACCATGGAAGCGGAAGTGGATCATAGGGTGGGGGAGGGGGCGAAAATTCTGGGGGCCTTGAAGAATGTGTGGAAGTCGAGAACATTATCTTGGAAAGCAAAAATTGATATGTTTGAAGGAATAGTGGTTCCAACAATGTTGTATGGTTGCGAGGCGTGGGCTATGGATAGAGTTGTGCGCAGGAGGATGGATGTGCTGGAAATGAGATGTTTGAGTACAATGTGTGGTGTGAGGTGGTTTGATCGAGTGAGTAATGTAAGGGTAAGAGAGATGTGTGGAAATAAAAAGAGCGTGGTTGAGAGAGCAGAAGAGGGTGTTTTGAAGTGGTTTGGGCACATGGAGATAATGAGTGAGGAAAGATTGACCAAGAGGATATATGTGTCGGAGGTGGAGGGAACGAGGAGAAGAGGGAGACCAAATTGGAGGTGGAAAGATGGAGTGAAAAAGATTTTGTGTGATCGGGGCCTGAACATGCAGGAGGGTGAAAGGAGGGCAAGGAATAGAGTGAATTGGAGCGATGTGGTATACCGGGGTTGACGTGCTGTCAGTGGATTGAATCAAGGCATGTGAAGCGTCTGGGGTAAACCATGGAAAGCTGTGTAGGTATGTATATTTGCGTGTGTGGACGTATGTATATACATGTGTATGGGGGGGGGGTTGGGCCATTTCTTTCGTCTGTTTCCTTGCGCTACCTCGCAAACGCGGGAGACAGCGACAAAGTATAATAAGAAAAAAAATAATTTGTATGTAGCATTTATGGATCTGGAGAAGGCATATGATAGAGTTGATAGAGATGCTCTGTGGAAGGTACTAAGTGATTGGTTCTCAGTGAATGTAGGTTTGCGGCAGGGGTGTGTGATGTCTCCATGGTTGTTTAATTTGTTTATGGATGGAGTTGTTAGGGAGGTGAATGCAAGAGTTTTGGAAAGAGGGGCAAGTATGCAGTCTGTTGGGGATGAGAGAGCTTGGGAAGTGAGTCAGTTGTTGTTCGCTGATGATACAGCGCTGGTGGCTGATTCATGTGAGAAACTGCAGAAGCTGGTGACTGAGTTTGGTAAAGTGTGTGAAAGAAGAAAGTTAAGAGTAAATGTGAATAAGAGCAAGGTTATTAGGTACAGTAGGGTTGAGGGTCAAGTCAATTGGGAGGTGAGTTTGAATGGAGAAAAACTGGAGGAAGTAAAGTGTTTTAGATATCTGGGAGTGGATCTGGCAGCGGATGGAACCATGGAAGCGGAAGTGAATCATAGGGTGGGGAAGGGGGCGAAAAACCTGGGAGCCTTGAAGAATGTTTGGAAGTCGAGAACATTATCTCGGAAAGCAAAAATGGGTATGTTTGAAGGAATAGTGGTTCCAACAATGTTGTATGGTTGCGAGGCGTGGGCTGTGGATAGAGTTGTGCGCAGGAGGGTGGATGTGCTGGAAATGAGGTGTTTGAGGACAATATGTGGTGTGAGGTGGTTTGATCGAGTAAGTAATGTAAGGGTAAGAGAGATGTGTGGAAATGAAAAGAGCGTGGTTGAGAGAGCAGAAGAGGGTGTTTTGAAATGGTTTAAGCACATGGAGAGAATGAGTGAGAAAAGATTGACCAGAGGATATATGTGTCCAAATCACTCTATTCCTTGCCCGCCTTTCACCCTCCTGCATGTTCAGGCCCCGATCACTCAAAATCTTTTTCACTCCATCTTTCCACCTCCAATTTGGTCTCCCACTTCTCCTCGTTCCCTCCACCTCCGACACATATATCCTCTTGGTCAATCTTTCCTCAAAGTGATAGAGATGGAAAGCAAAAAGGTGTTTTTCATGAATGTACTGGAAAAGTTGAGGTCCAGATAAACTTTTGGTCTGTCAAGGCTTTATTATGGCGGATGACCAACTACCTACCCTCATGTAACCAAGATATGGTTGTACTTTGTGTAATGAAGACAATTGAGAAACATCATAAGCCAATATTCCAGTTTCATGATAAGAGAAGTGGACCATGCAGTATGATACAGTGGTTAAATTCATGAAAACTACTATTGACGTTTGTGTAAATAAATTATACATTTCCCTTTTCCATAGCCAGAGGTTGAACCATTATGTGACATTCATTTTTCATTTCATTTCAAGCTAGAAGTTTCAGTTTTCTAAATTATTTCTTACATTTTTCATATGTATATATATATATATATATATACTTATGTAAGTAGGAGAGATGGCCAGAGAGCGTTATTGGATTACGTGTTAATTGACAGGCGTGCGAAAGAGAGACTTTTGGATGTTAATGTGCTGAGAGGTGCAACTGGAGGGATGTCTGATCATTATCTTGTGGAGGCTAAGGTGAAGATTTGTATGGGTTTTCAGAAAAGAAGAGTGAATGTTGGGGTGAAGAGGGTGGTGAGAGTAAGTGAGCTTGAGAAAGAGACCTGTGTGAGGAAGTACCAGGAGAGACTGAGTACAGAATGGAAAAAGGTGAGAACAGTGGAAGTAAGGGGAGTGGGGGAGGAATGGGATGTATTTAGGGAATCAGTGATGGATTGCGCAAAAGATGCTTGTGGCATGAGAAGAGTGGGAGGTGGGTTGATTAGAAAGGGTAGTGAGTGGTGGGATGAAGAAGTAAGAGTATTAGTGAAAGAGAAGAGAGAGGCATTTGGACGATTTTTGCAGGGAAAAAATGCAATTGAGTGGGAGATGTATAAAAGAAAGAGACAGGAGGTCAAGAGAAAGGTGCAAGAGGTGAAAAAAGGGCAAATGAGAGTTGGGGTGAGAGAGTATCATTAAATTTTAGGGAGAATAAAAAGATGTTCTGGAAGGAGGTAAATAAAGTGCGTAAGACAAGGGAGCAAATGGGAACTTCAGTGAAGGGCGCAAATGGGGAGGTGATAACAAGTAGTGGTGATGTGAGAAGGAGATGGAGTGAGTATTTTGAAGGTTTGTTGAATGTGTTTGATGATAGAGTGGCAGATATAGGGTGTTTTGGTCGAGGTGGTGTGCAAAGTGAGAGGGTTAGGGAAAATGATTTGGTAAACAGAGAAGAGGTAGTGAAAGCTTTGCGGAAGATGAAAGCCGGCAAGGCAGCAGGTTTGGATGGTATTGCAGTGGAATTTATTAAAAAAGGGGGTGACTGTATTGTTGACTGGTTGGTAAGGTTATTTAATGTATGTATGACTCATGGTGAGGTGCCTGAGGATTGGCGGAATGCGTGCATAGTGCCATTGTACAAAGGCAAAGGGGATAAGAGTGAGTGCTCAAATTACAGAGGTATAAGTTTGTTGAGTATTCCTGGTAAATTATATGGGAGGGTATTGATTGAGAGGGTGAAGGCATGTACAGAGCATCAGATTGGGGAAGAGCAGTGTGGTTTCAGAAGTGGTAGAGGATGTGTGGATCAGGTGTTTGCTTTGAAGAATGTATGTGAGAAATACTTAGAAAAGCAAATGGATTTGTATGTAGCATTTATGGATCTGGAGAAGGCATATGATAGAGTTGATAGAGATGCTCTGTGGAAGGTATTAAGAATATATGGTGTGGGAGGCAAGTTGTTAGAAGCAGTGAAAAGTTTTTATCGAGGATGTAAGGCATGTGTACGTGTAGGAAGAGAGGAAAGTGATTGGTTCTCAGTGAATGTAGGTTTGCGGCAGGGGTGTGTGATGTCTCCATGGTTGTTTAATTTGTTTATGGATGGGGTTGTTAGGGAGGTAAATGCAAGAGTTTTGGAAAGAGGGGCAAGTATGAAGTCTGTTGTGGATGAGAGAGCTTGGGAAGTGAGTCAGTTGTTGTTCGCTGATGATACAGCGCTGGTGGCTGATTCATGTGAGAAACTGCAGAAGCTGGTGACTGAGTTTGGAAAAGTGTGTGGAAGAAGAAAGTTAAGAGTAAATGTGAATAAGAGCAAGGTTATTAGGTACAGTAGGGTTGAGGGTCAAGTCAATTGGGAGGTGAGTTTGAATGGAGAAAAACTGGAGGAAGTGAAGTGTTTTAGATATCTGGGAGTGGATCTGGCAGCGGATGGAACCATGGAAGCGGAAGTGGATCATAGGGTGGGGGAGGGGGCGAAAATCCTGGGGGCCTTGAAGAATGTGTGGAAGTCGAGAACATTATCTCGGAAAGCAAAAATGGGTATATTTGAAGGAATAGTGGTTCCAACAATGTTGTATGGTTGCGAGGCGTGGGCTATGGATAGAGTTGTGCGCAGGAGGATGGATGTGCTGGAAATGAGATGTTTGAGACAATGTGTGGTGTGAGGTGGTTTGATCGAGTGAGTAATGTAAGGGTAAGAGAGATGTGTGGAAATAAAAAGAGCGTGGTTGAGAGAGCAGAAGAGGGTGTTTTGAAGTGGTTTGGGCACATGGAGATAATGAGTGAGGAAAGATTGACCAAGAGGATATATGTGTCGGAGGTGGAGGGAACGAGGAGAAGAGGAGACCAAATTGGAGGTGGAAAGATGGAGTGAAAAAGATTTTGTGTGATCGGGGCCTGAACATGCAGGAGGGTGAAAGGAGGGCAAGGAATAGAGTGAATTGGAGCGATGTGGTATACCGGGGTTGACGTGCTGTCAGTGGATTGAATCAAGGCATGTGAAGCGTCTGGGGTAAACCATGGAAAGCTGTGTAGGTATGTATATTTGCGTGTGTGGACGTATGTATATACATGTGTATGGGGGGGGGTTGGGCCATTTCTTTCCTCTGTTTCCTTGCGCTACCTCGCAAACGCGGGAGACAGCGACAAAGTATAATAAAAAAAAAATAATTTGTATGTAGCATTTATGGATCTGGAGAAGGCATATGATAGAGTTGATAGAGATGCTCTGTGGAAGGTACTAAGTGATTGGTTCTCAGTGAATGTAGGTTTGCGGCAGGGTGTGTGATGTCTCCATGGTTGTTTAATTTGTTTATGGATGGAGTTGTTAGGGAGGTGAATGCAAGAGTTTTGGAAAGAGGGGCAAGTATGCAGTCTGTTGGGGATGAGAGAGCTTGGGAAGTGAGTCAGTTGTTGTTCGCTGATGATACAGCGCTGGTGGCTGATTCATGTGAGAAACTGCAGAAGCTGGTGACTGAGTTTGGTAAAGTGTGTGAAAGAAGAAAGTTAAGAGTAAATGTGAATAAGAGCAAGGTTATTAGGTACAGTAGGGTTGAGGGTCAAGTCAATTGGGAGGTGAGTTTGAATGGAGAAAAACTGGAGGAAGTAAAGTGTTTTAGATATCTGGGAGTGGATCTGGCAGCGGATGGAACCATGGAAGCGGAAGTGAATCATAGGGTGGGGAAGGGGGCGAAAAACCTGGGAGCCTTGAAGAATGTTTGGAAGTCGAGAACATTATCTCGGAAAGCAAAAATGGGTATGTTTGAAGGAATAGTGGTTCCAACAATGTTGTATGGTTGCGAGGCGTGGGCTGTGGATAGAGTTGTGCGCAGGAGGGTGGATGTGCTGGAAATGAGGTGTTTGAGGACAATATGTGGTGTGAGGTGGTTTGATCGAGTAAGTATGTAAGGGTAAGAGAGATGTGTGGAAATGAAAAGAGCGTGGTTGAGAGAGCAGAAGAGGGTGTTTTGAAATGGTTTAAGCACATGGAGAGAATGAGTGAGAAAAGATTGACCAGAGGATATATGTGTCCAAATCACTCTATTCCTTGCCCGCCTTTCACCCTCCTGCATGTTCAGGCCCCGATCACTCAAAATCTTTTTCACTCCATCTTTCCACCTCCAATTTGGTCTCCCACTTCTCCTCGTTCCCTCCACCTCCGACACATATATCCTCTTGGTCAATCTTTCCTCAAAGTGATAGAGATGGAAAGCAAAAAGGTGTTTTTCATGAATGTACTGGAAAAGTTGAGGTCCAGATAAACTTTTGGTCTGTCAAGGCTTTATTATGGCGGATGACCAACTACCTACCCTCATGTAACCAAGATATGGTTGTACTTTGTGTAATGAAGACAATTGAGAAACATCATAAGCCAATATTCCAGTTTCATGATAAGAGAAGTGGACCATGCAGTATGATACAGTGGTTAAATTCATGAAAACTACTATTGACGTTTGTGTAAATAAATTATACATTTCCCTTTTCCATAGCCAGAGGTTGAACCATTATGTGACATTCATTTTTCATTTCATTTCAAGCTAGAAGTTTCAGTTTTCTAAATTATTTCTTACATTTTTCATATGTATATATATATATATATATATACTTATGTAAGTAGGAGAGATGGCCAGAGAGCGTTATTGGATTACGTGTTAATTGACAGGCGTGCGAAAGAGAGACTTTTGGATGTTAATGTGCTGAGAGGTGCAACTGGAGGGATGTCTGATCATTATCTTGTGGAGGCTAAGGTGAAGATTTGTATGGGTTTTCAGAAAAGAAGAGTGAATGTTGGGGTGAAGAGGGTGGTGAGAGTAAGTGAGCTTGAGAAAGAGACCTGTGTGAGGAAGTACCAGGAGAGACTGAGTACAGAATGGAAAAAGGTGAGAACAGTGGAAGTAAGGGGAGTGGGGGAGGAATGGGATGTATTTAGGGAATCAGTGATGGATTGCGCAAAAGATGCTTGTGGCATGAGAAGAGTGGGAGGTGGGTTGATTAGAAAGGGTAGTGAGTGGTGGGATGAAGAAGTAAGAGTATTAGTGAAAGAGAAGAGAGAGGCATTTGGACGATTTTTGCAGGGAAAAAATGCAATTGAGTGGGAGATGTATAAAAGAAAGAGACAGGAGGTCAAGAGAAAGGTGCAAGAGGTGAAAAAAGGGCAAATGAGAGTTGGGGTGAGAGAGTATCATTAAATTTTAGGGAGAATAAAAAGATGTTCTGGAAGGAGGTAAATAAAGTGCGTAAGACAAGGGAGCAAATGGGAACTTCAGTGAAGGGCGCAAATGGGGAGGTGATAACAAGTAGTGGTGATGTGAGAAGGAGATGGAGTGAGTATTTTGAAGGTTTGTTGAATGTGTTTGATGATAGAGTGGCAGATATAGGGTGTTTTGGTCGAGGTGGTGTGCAAAGTGAGAGGGTTAGGGAAAATGATTTGGTAAACAGAGAAGAGGTAGTGAAAGCTTTGCGGAAGATGAAAGCCGGCAAGGCAGCAGGTTTGGATGGTATTGCAGTGGAATTTATTAAAAAAGGGGGTGACTGTATTGTTGACTGGTTGGTAAGGTTATTTAATGTATGTATGACTCATGGTGAGGTGCCTGAGGATTGGCGGAATGCGTGCATAGTGCCATTGTACAAAGGCAAAGGGGATAAGAGTGAGTGCTCAAATTACAGAGGTATAAGTTTGTTGAGTATTCCTGGTAAATTATATGGGAGGGTATTGATTGAGAGGGTGAAGGCATGTACAGAGCATCAGATTGGGGAAGAGCAGTGTGGTTTCAGAAGTGGTAGAGGATGTGTGGATCAGGTGTTTGCTTTGAAGAATGTATGTGAGAAATACTTAGAAAAGCAAATGGATTTGTATGTAGCATTTATGGATCTGGAGAAGGCATATGATAGAGTTGATAGAGATGCTCTGTGGAAGGTATTAAGAATATATGGTGTGGGAGGCAAGTTGTTAGAAGCAGTGAAAAGTTTTTATCGAGGATGTAAGGCATGTGTACGTGTAGGAAGAGAGGAAAGTGATTGGTTCTCAGTGAATGTAGGTTTGCGGCAGGGGTGTGTGATGTCTCCATGGTTGTTTAATTTGTTTATGGATGGGGTTGTTAGGGAGGTAAATGCAAGAGTTTTGGAAAGAGGGGCAAGTATGAAGTCTGTTGTGGATGAGAGAGCTTGGGAAGTGAGTCAGTTGTTGTTCGCTGATGATACAGCGCTGGTGGCTGATTCATGTGAGAAACTGCAGAAGCTGGTGACTGAGTTTGGAAAAGTGTGTGGAAGAAGAAAGTTAAGAGTAAATGTGAATAAGAGCAAGGTTATTAGGTACAGTAGGGTTGAGGGTCAAGTCAATTGGGAGGTGAGTTTGAATGGAGAAAAACTGGAGGAAGTGAAGTGTTTTAGATATCTGGGAGTGGATCTGGCAGCGGATGGAACCATGGAAGCGGAAGTGGATCATAGGGTGGGGGAGGGGGCGAAAATCCTGGGGGCCTTGAAGAATGTGTGGAAGTCGAGAACATTATCTCGGAAAGCAAAAATGGGTATATTTGAAGGAATAGTGGTTCCAACAATGTTGTATGGTTGCGAGGCGTGGGCTATGGATAGAGTTGTGCGCAGGAGGATGGATGTGCTGGAAATGAGATGTTTGAGGACAATGTGTGGTGTGAGGTGGTTTGATCGAGTAAGTAATGTAGTGTGGTTTCAGAAGTGGTAGAGGATATGTGGATCAGGTGTTTGCTTTGAAGAATGTTTGTGAGAAATACTTAGAAAAGCAAATGGATTTGTATGTAGCATTTATGGATCTGGAGAAGGCATATGACAGAGTTGATAGAGATGCTCTGTGGAAGGTATTAAGAATATATGGTGTGGGAGGCAAGTTGTTAGAAGCAGTGAAAAGTTTTTATCGAGGATGTAAGGCATGTGTACGTGTAGGAAGAGAGGAAAGTGATTGGTTCTCAGTGAATGTAGGTTTGCGTTAGGGGTGTGTGATGTCTCCATGGTCGTTTAATTTGTTTATGGATGGGGTTGTTAGGGAGGTGAATGCAAGAGTTTTGGAAAGAGGGGCAAGTATGAAGTCTGTTGGGGATGAGAGAGCTTGGGAAGTGAGTCAGTTGTTGTTCGCTGATGATACAGCGCTGGTGGCTGATTCATGTGAGAAACTGCAGAAGCTGGTGACTGAGTTTGGTAAAGTGTGTGAAAGAAGAAAGTTAAGAGTAAATGTGAATAAGAGCAAGGTTATTAGGTACAGTAGGGTTGAGGGTCAAGTCAATTGGGAGGTAAGTTTGAATGGAGAAAAACTGGAGGAAGTAAAGTGTTTTAGATATCTGGGAGTGGATCTGGCAGCGGATGGAACCATGGAAGTGGAAGTGGATCATAGGGTGGGGGAGGGGGCGAAAATTCTGGGAGCCTTGAAGAATGTGTGGAAGTCGAGAACATTATCTCGGAAAGCAAAAATGGGTATGTTTGTGTGGTGTGAGGTGGTTTGATCGAGTAAGTAACGTAAGGGTAAGAGAGATGTGTGGAAATAAAAAGAGCGTGGTTGAGAGAGCAGAAGAGGGTGTTTTGAAATGGTTTGGGCACATGGAGAGAATGAGTGAGGAAAGATTGACCAAGGGGATATATGTGTCGGAGGTGGGGGGAACGAGGAGAAGTGGGAGACCAAATTGGAGGTGGAAAGATGGAGTGAAAAAGATTTTGTGTGATCGGGGCCTGAACATGCAGGAGGGTGAAAGGAGGGCAAGGAATAGAGTGAATTGGATCGATGTGGTATACCGGGGTTGACGTGCTGTCAATGGATTGAATCAGGGCTTTTGAAGCGTCTGGGGTAAACCATGGAAAGCTGTGTAGGTATGTATATTTGCGTGTGTGGATGTATGTATGTACATGTGTATGGGGGTGGGTTGGGCCATTTCTTTCGTCTGTTTCCTTGCGCTACCTCGCAAACGCGGGAGACAGCGACAAAGCAAAAAAAAAAAATATATATATATATATATATATATATATATATATATGTGGTGTGAGGTGGTTTGATCGAGTAAGTAACGTAAGGGTGTGTGTGTGTGTGTGTGTGTGTGTGTGTGTGTTTGTGTGTGTGTGTGTGTGTGTGAGTGGATGGGCCGTACTTCATCTGTTTCCTAATGCTACCTGCTGACATGGGAAATGGCAATCAAGTATAATACATAAATAGGTATATTTTTTCATACATATTTGCCATTTCCTGTGTAGGGATGATGCCAGGTCTTTTGAGTTTAACACTTAAACTCTTACTGCTAACTTAATGTTATGATGTTGATACAAACTATTAAAGAATTTAAACACTGTGTCATATCTGTTAGTCTTGCAATCTGATATTTTATTCACTACTAACTAAGCAAGTTTAAGAGAATATACTTAATCCGTAATATCTCAATGCGTGAATGAGGTGTGGGATGACCACATGCTATGACGATTCACTGAGGTTAGCCTAAAGTTTACATATTTAGAGGGTGAAGCCATGTACAGAGCATCAGATTGTGGAGGAAAAGTTGACAGAGAGGTTATATATGTCAGAATTGGAGGGGACAAGAAGAAGGGGGAGACCAAATTGGAGATGAATGATCAGTGCCTGAACACAGGATGTTGAAATGTGAGGATGTTGAAATGTGCATGGGATAGAGTGAATGGAATGATGGTGTATACAGGAGTTGATGTGCTGTCAGTGGACTGAACCTGAGGACCGAGTGCTCACTATTCAGATGCCCTGCAGTTTCCTTTCTTAGATACACACACATCACCCAAATTTATGACTTATGGCCCTGCCTGGTGGACATGGCCAGCTTCGTGAGTTTTTAGGAGGTTTCATAAAGAGGGAAGGGACTCCTTGGGCATGAAGTAGATAAATAAGTATATATTAGTTTTTGTCTCTTGAAGGAGAAGTCATTGTCTTTTTGGAAAAAGATGGGTGTGTTTTAAGTTATATTAGTCCACATAATGTTCGATGCACATGAGTGTTGGATCCTAAATGCAAAAGAATATAAGTGGGAGAATGAGTTAGAAACAAAATGATAGAGGACAATAAGAGGTGTGAAGTATGTAGATATGTATGGCATGACATTGTAAGAGAGAGATGTGATAGGCACAGTCTGATTGAGACCATTGACCGTGGTGTGCTGAATTAGTACTGTCCTATGAAGAGTGTGTGTGATGAAAGATTGATCAAGAGGACCTTCATGTTAGAAGTTTAAGAAACTACAGGATCAGAAGACCAAGAAATAGATAAAAGGATGGATTGAAGGATGCTTTGGGATATTGATGTCAAAGTATTCAGTATAGTCAGAGCTTGCAAGAGATAGAATTAGTTGGATCAATGTAATTTACAGGGGAGATGTACTGTCAGTAAACTGAGACAAGGCATATGATGCAGCAAAAATAGATCATGGAATGTTTTTTAGGACTTGGTTGTGGATGGTAGGATCAGGTTTCAGTGCATTGTACATGACACCCATAGAGTGGGTGCCTGCAAATGAGTCTTTTGTTCATCTATTTGTGATTGTATGTCTCTTAAATGGGGAAAGCATATGTTTCGATGAATGTATATGGAGTGCAGTCTTAAAAATAGAAGACCCCATAAAAAGGTTCCTGGGTTTGTTTATTATTAAAATAAGGATGAATATTAATAGTATGGGCAGTAATGTTAATAATGCATGATTAATCATGATAATAATGATGTTAGTGATACTAATGATTATAATAATGATAATAGAACTAGTAATAGTGTTGGTGATAGTTATTATAATCATAATGATAATGATAATAATGATAACAGTAACATTTATAGTAGGAATAGAAAAAATAATTCCCTCAAAGGCCCAGTCCTCTGTTCTAAACGCTACCTTGCTAACGCGGGAAATGGCGAATAGTTTGAAAGAAAGAAAGAAAAAATAATGATAATATTGATAGCTAAACAGACAGATGATTTTTTATTTCTAAGTGACTGACTGTCTGACACATACGATGTGAATCTTGATTTTGGTTAATGAATTTCCATAGGGTCACAGAAATGAGAGTATTCAGGAATGTAGTGTAATCTCTCTTTAACTCCAAATACACAGTTTGATATGTTTTTCAGTCTTTTAATCAAATTTTGTTTGAGCTTTGGTTCCACACTACAGCTGCACATTCCAATTATGATCTGATTTACCATGAATACATTTCATACAAGTATTATATGCACACCACTTCCTTGATAACTATATTTATGAGTCTGTTAACTATTAATGGATTTTGGATAACTGTTTTTGTTCATACACTGCTGAATGGTAGGGACATTTAGTACATTTACTGGACATCTGTTACCTTTTGTATTGTGTATTTTATGTTTAGGTGAGAGTTGCAGTATTCCAGTATATAGTACTGTATCAGTTTCCTGGTTGTTACAGTATGTAATAGAATTTGATAATCTTAGGTTTGCACTAATTCATAATTGCAGAATTAAGTGTCCTCAGCCTTATAACTTAAATTTTTGAACATGCTTTTCAAGTTATAAATTATGTAACTGAAAAGGGTGATAGGGAGAAGATTCTGGATGTGATTGGCTTGAACCAGATTGGCAAATTTTGTTGAGCCAGTTACACATAATGTCAACCGAGTTCTGCCTTGACCAGTTAAACAAACCGGCTATTATTTTCGGCGGTCCCAGAGAATTGGCAGGTTGAAAAGCATCTTTCCCCCTAGTGAATCTGTGATCGGCCTCTTGCTGCTTTATTTCACACTCAGCTGAGTTGTCTTCAGTCCTGTGTTGTTGTCTTTGATGTCAGAAAAAACAATACTTACTGCAAGATTCATCTCAGCAAATTACAAGTGTTTGAAGTAGATATGTTCTCTATGACCCTATATATTTTTTAGTATAAATTTTTATTTCTATCATTTAGATAATGAGACTGTAAGCTGAGATGATTCTTAGTATATGGCTGTTTGTGTTAAAGAAAAACTAACAGACTAGATTCATTGTTGACTGACAATGTAGCATTAATGTGCTAATGAAAATACTTTAAAGATGACAAGTATTCTACCTCTATTGGTTTGTCAATATCATATATTAGTATTTTGCTGTAGTAGGTATGGTGTCACTCAGCAAGGAATCAGAAATTTTGAATATAATTGTTTTTCAGTTTTCTTTATAAATGTCTTTATTTACAGTTGAAATGTTAATTCAGTGTGTCTAGGAATTGGATACTGATGCCCAACCCCCTGTTAGCACCCCCCAGAGTTTCATAATATTGCAAAATAATTGGTTTATTTTGACTCGGCATCTATCTTCTCCCCTCATTAAAAGTCCCCCTTATGTATGTGTGTGTGTGTGTATGTATATATATATATATATATATATATATATATATATATATATATATATATATATATATATATATATAAATATATATATATATATATATATGTGTGTGTGTGTGTGTGTGTGTGTGTGTGTGTGTGTGTGTGTGTGTGTGTGTGATTATATATATATATATATATATATATATATATATATATATATATATATATATATATATATATATATATATATAAAGCAAAATGATTTAGTAATGATACTGATAACATGAACGATACCAGTTAAAATATTGAATGATAGACCAAATTTCAGTGATTGGTACATATCTAATTTCGTTATTATAAATGTATTGATGTATTTTTTCTTTATATATATATATATATATATATATATATATATATATATATATATATATTTATATATATATATATATATATATATATATATTTCTTTATATATATATATACATACTGTACCTTGCCTTCATGCCCCAGGAGTCCCTCTGTCCTTATGTGGTTCCTGCAGCACTGAGGAAACTGGTCACATCCACTGGTTGGGACTACAGGTCATAAAGCATTGTGATGTGTGCACATGCATGTGCAGAAAGTGCAGGGCAAATGAGTAGTAAGTGCTTGGTGTCTTATTTATGGCAGTTTCATCTTGTTGAAATGGAATTTGTAGTGTTGCAGTGATGTGTGATATCCAGAGCATCAGTGGGAGAATGTGATTTGTGTTTGTTTAGGGATTGTGGTTTCTGATAGGTGTAAGTCTAGTAGTTTGGAGAATAAATGAGGCAGTCATTTGTTTAGTGTTTAACAGCTTATTTTGGTGGGTGTGTGTTTTTTTAGTTATATTTGTTGGGGATGGGGCAGTCTGTGAGTAGAGGTTACTGAAGTGTGAGGCAAGAGTAAGATTTTTTTTTTCTACTTGGAAATTGATGGTTATTTTTAGAGTAGCTTGAATATGAGAGGTCCATTGCTTTTGCACAGAATTATGTGCTGAGCATGTTGAAGAGGAACTATATTGGGAGGATCTTTGTTTTGTTTTGAAGTTACTGAGTGTTTGTGGTTGCAAGGAAGCCAACAATTGTTCGTTGTGCACTATTTTATGTGGTTTGCAGCTTTGCTATATTTGCTTGTGGGAGGATGGCAGACTACGCACATGTGGCATAGAGTGGAGCAGATAAATATTATGGTGAGGATTTTTTTCATGTCCAAATTATTTTTGGTTAACTAGTGGTAATGGGAGGTCATGAACGAAAAGGTTGACAAGGGTTGGAGGAAGAAATGCGGCTTAGGGAACTATATTGTAGAGTTTGTTTTAAAGATGAAGCGACTGTGAGTGACTCTGCCATGGTAAGGTTCCTAAGCATAGGTGGAATGCCTGTATATTGCTGTTGTAGAGAGGCTAGGGTGACAAAAGTGAGGGGTTCAAACTACATACAGAGGTATAAGTTTGTTGAGCATACCTGGTAAGTTGTATGGGAGATTGATGATTGAGAGGATGGTGGCATGCATAGAATTTCAGATTGGAGAGGAACAATGTGTGGGAGATTGGTGATTGAGGAGGTGGTGGCATGCTCAGAATTTCAGATTGAGGAGTGGTAGAGGATGTGTGGATCAGATGTTTGCTTTGAATAATGCGTCAGAGAAGTACTCAGAGAAACATGTATTTGTATGGGCAGTTATGGATGTGGAGAAAGCATGTGATAGGGTTGATAGAGATGCCTTGTGGAAGGTCTCAAGAATATACAATCTGGGAGGAATGCTGCTAGAGGCAGAGAAGTTTTTATGAAGGGTGTAAGGCATACAAATGAGTGGGAAGAGATGAGAGCGAATGGTTCCACAAGAAGGTTGGTCAGCGGCAGGTGTCTGATGTCACTATGGTTGTTTTATTCATTTATGGATGGGGTAGTGAGGGAGGTGAATGTGAGATTCTTGGAGAGAGAAGTGGGTATGCAGTCTATAGGAGATCAGAGGACCTTGGAAGTGATTCAGTTGTTCTTTGTTGATGATACAGCACTGGTGGCAGATTGGAGTGAGAAAACGTAGAAGAGTGTGTGAAAGAAGGAAATTGAAAGTGAAGGTGAATAAAAGCAAGGTTATTTGGTTCAGCAGGGTTGAGGGACAAGTTAGTTGGGATGTAAGTTTGAATGGAAGAAAAGTGGAGGAAGTGAAGTGCTTTAGATATCTGGGAGTAGATGTGGCAGCAAATGGAAGCATGGAAGTGGAAGTGAGTCATTGGGTTAGGGAGGGGGCGAACATTCAGGAGCACTAGAATGTGTGGAAAGTGAAAACATTATCTGAGAGGGCAAAAATTGGGTATATTTGAAGGAATAGTAGTTCCAACAATAGTAAATATCTGTAAGGCTTGGGCTATAGATAAGGCTGTGCACTAGAGGGTGAATGTGTTGGAAATGAAATTTTTAAGGACAGTGCATGGTGTGAGGTGGTATGAACATGTAAGCAATGAAAGGTAAGAGATATGTGGAAAGGGTTTAAGAGATTTGTGGTAATAAAGAGTTGTTGAGAGAGCAGAAGAGGGTGCACTGAAATGGTTTGGACAAAAGAAGAAAATGAGTGAGGAAAGGTCATATGCCCTACACCCTGATAAAGACTTCTCACTGCTTCTAGCAGCTTACCTTCCACACTATATATTCTTTAGACCTTCCACAAAGCATCTTTATCAACCCTGTCACATGCCATCTCCAGATCCATGAATGTCACATGTAACTCCATCTGTTTTTCTAAGTATTTACTTTTCCATAAGAAGGAGCAGGGAAGGGGGCCAAGTGAGGATTTTACCTCTAAGGCTCTGTCTTCTGTTCTTGATGCTACCTTGCTAACGTGGGAAATGGTGAATGTGTATGAAAAAATATGTATATATATATTTTCAAACTTCATTACCATTTCCCATGTTAATGAGCTAGTGCCAGGAACAGACAAAGAAAGGTCACATCTACTCTGCTCATAACCATTTTCTAGTCATGTGTAATTCACCAAAACCACAGCTCCCTATACATAACCAGGCTTGACTGATCTATCCGTGGTTTACCCTAGATAATTCACATGCCCTAGTTTTTTAAACTAACAGCTTGTTGACCCCAGTATACCATATCATTCCAATTAACTCTATCCCTTGCACACTTTTCACCCTTCTGCATATTCGGGCCTCGTTCACTTAAAATCTTTTTCATTCCATTCTCCCATCTCATATCTGGCCTCCCCATTCACCTTGTTCTCTCCAGTTCTGACATTTTCTCCACTTCATCCATTCCCGTTGCAACCCCACCACACATGAAATGGCACCCTCCCTCCCCCTGTGCGTGCATGAGGTAGTGCTAGGAGAAGACAACAAAGGGTACATTCGTTCACACTCAGTCTCTAGCTGTCATGTATAATGCACCGAAACCACAGCTCCCTTTCCACATCCAGGCCCCACAAAACTTTCCATGGTTTACCCCAGATGCTTTACATGCCCTGATTCAGTCCATTGACAGCATGTCAACCCTGGTACCATATCGTTCCAATTCACTGTATTCCTTGCATGCTTTTCACCCTCCTGTATGCTTAGGCCCTAATTGCTCAAAATCTTTTTCACTCCATCCTTCCACCTCCAATTTGGTCTCCCATTTCTCCTCGTTCCCTACACCTCTGACACATATGTACTTCCTGCATTAGCGAGGAAGCATTAAGAACAGAAGACTGAGCCTTTGAGGGAATATCCTCACTTGGCTCCCTCCTCTGTTCCTTTTTTTGGAAAATTAAAAATGAGAGCGGAGGATTTTCAGTCTCCCGCTACCTTCCCTTGTAGTCGCCTTTTACAACATGCAGGGAATACATGGGAAGTGTTCTTTCTTCCCAATCCCCAGGGATAATATTTATTTATTTATTTATTATTATACTTTATCGCTGTCTCCCGCGTTAGCAAGGTAGCGCAAGGAAACAGACGAAAGAATGGCCCAACCCACCCACATACACATGTATATACATACACGTCCACACACGCACACATACATACCTATATATCTCAATGTATACCTATATATACACACACAGACATATACATATATACACATGTACCTAATTCATACTGTCTGCCCTTATTCATTCCCGTCACCACCCTGCTACACATGAAATGACAACTCCCTCCCCCTGCATGTGCACAAGGTAGCACTAGGAAAAGACATTAAAGGCCACATTCATTCACACTCAATCTCTAGCTGTCATAAATGATGCACCGAAACCACAGCTCCCTTTCCACATCCAGTCCCCACAAAACTTTCCATGGTTTACCCCAGATGCTTCACATGCCCTGGTTCAATCAATTGACAGCACATCAACCCCAGTATACCACATCGTTCCAATTCACTCTATTCCTTGCATGCCTTTCATCCTCCTGCATGTTCAGGCCCCGATCACTCAAATCATTTTCACTCTATCTTTCCACCTCCAGTTTGGTCTCCCACTTCTCGTTCCCTCCACCTCTGACACACATATCCTCTTTGTCAATATTTCCTCATTCATTCTCTCCATGTGACTAAACCATTTCAAAACACCCTCTTCTGCTCTCTCGACCACGCTCTTTTTATTTCCACACATCTCTCTTACCCTTACGTTACTTACTCGATCAAACCACCTCACACCACACATTGTCCTCAAACATCTCATTTCCAGCACATCCATCCTCCTGCGCACAACTCTATCCATAGCCCACGCCTTGCAACCATACAACATTGTTGGAACCACTATTCCTTCAAACATACCCATTTTTGCTTTCCGAGATAATGTTCTCGACTTCCACACATTCTTCAAGGCTCCCAGGATTTTCGCCCCCTCCCCCACCCTATGATCCACTTCCGCTTCCATGGTTCCATCTGCTGCCAGATCCACTCCCAGATATCTAAAACACTTTACTTCCTCCAGTTTTTCTCCATTCAAACTTACCTCCCAATTGACTTGACCCTCAACCCTACTGTACCTAATAACCTTGCTCTTATTCACATTTACTCTTAACTTTCTTCTTTCACACACTTTACCAAACTCAGTCACCAGCTTCTGCAGTTTCTCACATGAATCAGCCACCAGCGCTGTATCATCAGCGAACAACAACTGACTCACTTCCCAAGCTCTCTCATCCACAACAGACTTCATACTTGCCCCTTTTTCCAAAAACTCTTGCATTCACCTCCCTAACAACCCCATCCATAAACAAATTAAACAACCATGGAGACATCACACACCCCTGCCGCAAACCTACATTCACTGAGAACCAATCACTTTCCTCTCTTCCTACACGTACACATGCCTTACATTCTCGATAAAAACTTTTCACTGCTTCTGACAACTTGCCTCCCACACCATATATTCTTAATACCTTCCACAGAGCATCTCTATCAACTCTATCATATGCCTTCTCCAGATCCATAAATGCTACATACAAATCCATTTGCTTTTCTAAGTATTTCTCACATACATTCTTCAAAGCAAACACCTGATCCACACATCCTCTACCACTTCTGAAACCACACTGCTCTTCCCCAATCTGATGCTCTGTACATGCCTTCACCCTCCCAATCAATACCCTCCCATATAATTTACCAGGAATACTCAACAAACTTATACCTCTGTAATTTGAGCACTCACTCTTATCCCCTTTGCCTTTGTACAATGGCACTGTGCACGCATTCTGCCAATCCTCAGGCACCTCACCATGAGTCATACATACATTAAATAACCTTACCAACCAGTCAATAATACAGTCACCCCCTTTTTTAATAAATTCCACTGCAATACCATCCAAACCTGCTGCCTTGCCGGCTTTCATCTTCCGCAAAGCTTTTACTACCTCTTCTCTGTTTACCAAATCATTTTCCCTAACCCTCTCACTATGCACACCACCTCGACCAAAACACCCTATATCTGCCACTCTATCATCAAATACATTCAACAAACCTTCAAAATACTCACTCCATCTCCTTCTCACATCACCACTACTTGTTATCACCTCCCCATTTGTGCCCTTCACTGAAGTTCCCATTTGCTTCCTTGTCTTACTCACTTTATTTACCTCCTTCCAGAACATCTTTTTATTCTCCCTAAAATTTAATGATACTCTCTCACCCCAACTCTCATTTGCCCTCTTTTTCACCTCTTACACCTTTCTCTTGACCTCCTGTCTCTTTCTTTTATACATCTCCCACTCAATTGCATTTTTTCCCTGCAAAAATCTTCCAAATGCCTCTCTCTTCTCTTTCAATATAAATTTTTTTTTTTTTTTTTGCTTTGTCGCTGTCTCCCGCGTTTGCGAGGTAGTGCAAGGAAACAGACGAAAGAATGGCCCAACCCACCCACATGCACATGTATATACATACACGTCCACACACGCAAATATTCATACCTGTACATCTCAATGTACACATATATATACACACAGAGACATATACATATATACACATGTATATAATTCATAGTCTGCCTTTATTTATTCCCATCGCCACCTTGCCACACATGGATTAACAACCCCATCCCCCTCATGTGTGCGAGGTAGCGCTAGGAAAAGACAACAAAGGCTCCATTCGTTCACACTCAGTCTCTAGCTGTCATGTAATAATGCACCGAAACCACAGCTCCCTTTCCACATTCAGGCCCCACAGAACTTTCCATGGTTTACCCCAGATACTTCACATGCCCTGGTTCAATCCATTTACAGCACATCAACCCCGGTATACCACACCGTTCCAGTTCACTCTATTCCTTTCACGCCTTTCACCCTCCTGCATTATTATTTTTTTATCATTGTCACTGTCTCCTGCGTTAGCAAGGTAGCGCAAGGGAACAGACGAAGGAATGGCCCAACCCACCCACATACACATGTATATACATAAACACCCAAACACGCACATATACATACCTATATATTTCAACATATACATACATATACATACACAGACATATACACATATACACATGTACATATTCATACTTGCTGCCTTCATCCATTCCCACCGACACCCCACCATACATGAAATAGCACCCCCTCCCCCTGCGCATGTGCGAGGTAGCACTAGGAAAAGACAACAAAGGCCACATTCGTTCACACTCAGTCTGTATCTGTCATGTGTAATGCACCGAACCCACAGCTCCCTTTCCACATCCAGGCCCCACAAAACTTTTTACGGTTTACCCCAAACGCTTCACATGCCCTGGTTCAATCCATTGACAGACAGCATGTTGATCCTGGTATACCACATTGTTCCAATTCACTCTATTCCTTGCACGCCTTTCACCCTCCTGTATGTTTAGGCCCCAATCGCTCATAATCTTTTTCACTCCATCCTTCCACCTCCAATTTGGTCTCCTACTCCTCCTCATTCCCCTCACCTCTGACACATATATCCTCTATCAATCTTTCCTCGCTCGTTCTCTCCATGTGATCAAACTCTTTCAATACACCCTCTTCTGCTCTCTCAACCACACTTTTTTTTATTACCATACATCTCTCTTACCCTTTCATTGCTTACTCGATCAAACCACCTCACACCACATATTGTCCTCGAACATTTCATTTCCAACACATCCAACCTCCTCCACACAACGCTATCTATAGCCCATGCCTCGCAACCACATAACATTGTTGGGACCACTATTCCTTCCAACATACCCTTTTTTGCTCTCCAAGATAACGTTTTCACCTTCCACATATTCAACGCTCTCAGAACCTTCACCCTCCCCTACCCTTGACTCACTTCCACTTCCATGGTTCCATCCGCTGCTAAATTCACTACCAGATATCTAAAACACTGCACTTCCTCCAGTTTTTCTCCATTCAAAGTTATCTCCCAATTTACTTGTTCCTCAACCCCACTGAACCTAGTAACCTTGCTCTTATTCACAAATGACTGAGAGATGTTGACTGAGAGATGTATAAAAGAAAGAGGCTGGATGGTCAAGAGAAAGGTGTAAGAGGTGAAAAAGAGGGCAAATGAGAGTTGGGGTGAGAGAGTATCATTAAATTTTAGGGAGAATAAAAAGATGTTTTGGAAGAAGGTAAATAAAGTGCGTAAGACAAGATAACAAATGGGAACATCGGTGAAAGGGGCTGATGGGATGGTAATAACAAGTAGTGGTGAAGTGAGAAGGAGATGTAGTGAGTATTTTGGAGGTTTATTGAATGTGTTTGATGATAGAGTGGTAGATATAGGGTGTTTTGGTCAAGGTGGTGTGCAAAGTTAGAGGGTCAGGGATAATGGTTTGGTAAACAGAGAAAAGGTAGTGGAAGCATTGTGGAAGATGAAAGCCGGCAAGACAGCGGGTTTGGATGGTATTGCAGTGGAATTTATTAATGGGGTGACTGTGTTGTTGACTGGTTGGTAAGGATATTCAGTGTATGTATGGTTCATGGTGAAGTGCCTGAGGATTGCCGGAATGCATGCATAGTCCCATTGTACAAAGGCAAAGGGGATAAAGGTGAGTGTTCAAATTACAGAGGCATACTTTTGTTGAGTATCCTGGGAAATTATATGGGAGGGTATTGATTAAGAGGGTGATGTCATGTATAGAGCATCAGAATGGGGAAGAGCAGTGTAGTTTCAGAAGTGGTAGAGGATGTGTGGATCAGGTGTTTGCTTTGAAGAATGTATGCGAGAAATACTTAGAAAAACAGATGGATTTGTATGTAGCATGTATGGATCTGGAGAAGGCATATGATAGGGTTGATAGAGATGCTTTTTGGAAGGTATTAAGAGTATATTGTGTGGGAGGGAAGTTACTAGAAGCAGTGAAAAGTTTTTACCAAGGATGTAAGGCATGTGTACGAGTAGGAAGAGAGGAAAGTGATTGGTTCCCAGTGAATGTTGGTTTGCGGCAGGGGTGCATGATGTCTCCATGGCTGTTAAATTTTTTATGGATAGTGTGGTTAGGGAAGTGAATGCAAGAGTTTGGAAAGAGGGGCAAGTATGCAGTCTGTTGTGGATGAGAGGGCTTGGGAAGTGAGTCAGTTGTTGTTTGGTGATGATACAGTTCTGGTGGCTGATTCGGGTGAGAAATTGCAGAAGTTGGTGACTGAGTTTGGTAAAGTGTATGAAAGAAGAAAGTTGAGAGTAAATGTAAATAAGAGCAAATTTATTAGGTTCAGAAGGGTTGAGGGACAATCAGTTGGGAAGTAAGTTTGAATGGAGAAAAACTGGAGGAATTGAAGTGTTTTAGATATCTTGGAGTGGATTTAGCAGCATATGAAACCATGGAAGCTGAAGTGAGTCACAGGGTGGGAAGGGGGCGAAGGTTCTGGAAGCGTTGAAGAATGTGCGGAGGAAGAGAACGTTATCTCAGAGAGCAAAAATGGGGATGTTTGAAGGAATAGTGGTTCCAACACTGTTATATGGTTGCAAGGCATGTGCTATAGATAAAGGTGTGCGGAGGAGGGGTCGATATGTTGGAAAAGAAATGTTTGAGGATGATATGTGGTGTAGGGTTGAGGGACAATCAGTTGGGAAGTAAGTTTGAATGACGAAAAACTGGAGGAAGTGAAGTGTTTTAGATATCTTAGAGTGGATTTAGCAGCATATGAAACCATGGAAGCTGAAGTGAGTCACAGGGTGGGAAGGGGCGAAGGTTCTGGAAGCGTTGAAGAATGTATGGAGGGAGAGAAAGTTATCTCAGAGAGCAAAAATGGGTATGTTTGAAGGAATAGTGGGTCCAGCAATGTTATATGGTTACAAGGCATGGGCTATAGATAAGGTTGTGCAGGGGAGGAGTTGATGTGTTGGAAATGAAATATTTGAGGATGATATATGGTGTGAATTGGTTTGATTAAGTAATGAAAGGGTAAGAGAGATGTGTGGTAATAAAAAGAGTGTGGTTGAGAGAGCAGAAGAGGGTGTGTTGAAATGGTTTGGTCACATGGAGAGAATGAGTGAGGAGAGATTAACAAAGAGAATATATATGTCAGAGGTAGAGGGAATGAGGAGAAGTTGGAGACCAAATTGGAGGTGGAAGGATGGAGTGAAAAAGATTTTGAGTGATCGGGGCCTGGACATACGGGAGGGTGAAAGGTGTGCAAGGAATAGAGTGAATTGGAATGATGTGGTATACCAGGGTTGACGTGCTGTTAATGGATTGAATCAGGACATATGAAGTGTCTGGGGTAAACCATGGAAAGTTTTGTGCGACCTGGATGTGGAAAGGGAGCTGCGGTTTTGGTGCATTACACATGATAGCTAGAGACTGAGTGTGAACGAATGTGGCCTTTGTTGTCTTTTCCTAGCATTACCTTGCGCTCGTGGGGGGGGAAGCAGGGTGTTATTTCATGTGTGGCGGGGTGGCGACAGGAATGGATGGAGGCAGCCCAGACACTTCACATGCCCTGGCTCAGTCCATTGACAGCACGTCGACCCTGGTATACCACATTGTTCCAATTCACTCTATTCCTTGCACACCTCTCACCCTCCCACATGTTCAGGCCTTTATCGCTCAGAATCTTTTTCACTCCATACGTCCATTTCCAATTTGGTCTCCCACTCCTCTTGTTCCCTCCACCTGTGACACATATATCCTCTTTGTAAATCTTTCCTCACTCATTCTCTCCATATGTCCAAACCATTTTAACACACCCTCTTCTGCTCTCTCATCTACACTCTTTTTATTTTTATTACCACACATTTCTCCTACCCTTTCATTACTTACTTGATTGAACCACCTCACATCACATATCATCCTCAAACTCTTCATTCATTTCCAACACATCTGCCCTCCTCTGTACAGCCCTATGTATAGCCCATGCCTCAAATCATTTAATGTTGTTGGAACTACTATTCCTTCAAACATACCCATTTTTGCCCTCCAAGATAACATTCTCTCTCTCCACACATTCTTCATCGCTTCCAGAACTTTGCCCTTTCTCGCCCGATGTTGTAAAAGGCAACTAAAGAAGGTGGGAGCAGGAGGTTGGAAATTTTCCCATCCTTGTATGTTAGTTTCTAAAAGTTGGAACATTAGGAGCCGAACAAGTAGTGCTAATCCTCCTTGAAGACTTAGGTTGGGTTGTCTGAATGTATATGAGTGTAACCAAGAGGAGGAAAAGGCAAACTGATAAGTAGTATGTTTGAGGTGAAAAGCCTGGATGTTCTAGCTCCAAAGGGAAAAAAAAAAAGCTGAAGGAAAAGGGGAAGAATATGTTTGGGTTGTCTTAGTAGTGGTCAGGGATTACTGTGAAGGGAATATCTAAGGTAGCACTTTTGCTGAAGGAGGAGTTGTGGGATGTTGTGAAAGATTTTATGGAAGTCAGACTCAGATTAATGTGGCTAGAAACAAAATAGATTACAAGAGGTTGGTGATTATTGGTTCTTGCCATTAGAAATCAGGGGATGAAAGAAGAGAGTAGAGTGTTTTAGGAGGAGCTGACTATGTGTTAGCAATTTTAGAACAAGGGATTAAGTATTAGTGGTGGATGATTTGAATGCAAGAGCGGATAATGCAGAAGTTGAGTGTATAATTTGTGAACATAGGTATTTGGTGATGTGAATAAAGACGTTGAACAGCTTACGTAGTTTTGCACTGAAAAATCACAGGTGTTGGAAATTGATGGAAAAGAGAGACATACTTAAGTTTACATGGGTGAATAGAAAAGCTGATAAGGGGCCATTATTGGATTATATAGACTCTTGGTTGTGAGTGTGTTGAGTGGGACAGGTGGTGATGTGTCTGATCATTACTTGGTGGAGGTGAGGGTGAAAGTTTGTCGGGCTTTACAAGATGAGGAAATGATATGAGTGTGAAGAGGGTTGGGAAAGTGAGTGAGCTTGGAAAAGAGTCTTGTGAGAAGAGATACCAGGGAAGATTGACTGTGGAATTGCAAAAGGTGATAGTGAATAAAGTTCGGGGAGCTGTTGAGGAATGGGAGGAACTAAGGAAAGCAGTGTTGGCATGTGTGAGAGAAGTGTGTGGCATGTGAAAAGTGGAAGAAAGGCTGGTGAGAAAGAGTAGTGATAGATGGGATGAAGTTAATAGTGAAAGAGAAGAGAGAATTATATGGGCAGTACTTACAGGGAAAGAGGCAAGGGCTGAAAAAGAGGGCACATTAGAGTTGGTATGAGGTGAGTGGGTATCAGCAAACTTCAGGGAGAATAGGATGTTTTGGAAGGAGGTTTATGGTATGAGGAAACAAGAGGAAAAATGGAAGTATAGGTAAAAGGAGAAAACGGGGAAGTGGTAACAGGCAGTGATGACGTGAAGAGATGGAGTTAGTACTTCGAAGGATTTTTGAATGTTTGATGATAGGGTGGCAGATGTAAGGTATATATGTCTGGGAGATATGCAAAGTGGGGGAGTCATGGCAAGTGGTTTGATGAAGAGACAAGAGGTGTTGAAAGCTTTGCATAAGACAGGGTGTGGCAAGGCATCTTGAGTGGATGGTATTGCAGTTTGATTTCTTATGAAAGGGGTATACTCTTTTGTTGATTGGATGTTAGGATTTTCATTGTATGTATGAAACATGATGAGGTGCCTGAGAATTGGTGGAATGTATGTGTAGTGCTTTTGTATAAAGGCAAAGATGACAAAGATGTGTTTTTGAAGTACAAAATTATAAGTTTGCTGAATTTACCAAACAATTTGCATGAAAGAGTTATGCTTGAGGGTAAAGGCATGCATGAGTATGAGACTGGGATGGATCAGTGTGGATTTAAGAGTGATAAAGGACATGTGGATCAGGTGTTTGCTTTGAAGTATATGTGTGAGGAATACTAAAAGAAGCAGAAGAATTTGTATGTGGCATTTATGGATATGGAGAGAGCATATGGTAGAGTTGAAAGAAATGCTTTTTGGAAGGTGTTATGAGTGTATGATTTGGGAGGAAAGATGTTAGAATTAATGAGGAGTTTTTCTCAAGAGGTAAGTTGTGTGTGCAAGTAAGTAGAGAGGAATGTGAGTGGTTCCAGGTAAAGATGGGACTGTGGCAGGGTATGTGATGTCCCCATAGCTTGTTAATTTGTTTATGGATGTGGTGGGATTGGAGATAAATGCAAGGTCTTGGAAAGAGGGGCAGGTATGCAGGCTGTTGTGGGTTAGGGACATAGGAGGTGGACCTGGTTTCAGTTTGCTAATGACACAGTGCTGGTGGCAGCTTTGAGTGAGGAACTGCAGAGGTAGGTGTCTGTGTTTGGAATAGGGTGAGAAAGGAGAAAGTTGAGAGTGAATGTGAATAAAAGGAAGATTATTATGTTAAGCGGTACAAAAACACAAGTTAGTTGTAGATATTAGTTTCAATTGAAAAAAAGTCAGAAGAAGTGAAGTGTTTTAGATACCTGGGAGTGGACATGTTAGCAGATGGAATGATGGAAGCAGTGGTGAGTCCTAGGGTTGATGAAGGGGTCGGAGTTCTGGGAGCATTGAGGAACATGTGGAAAGAGAGCTTACTGTCTGGGGGGTATGAAAATGGGTGTTTAAAGGTATAGTATTCCTGACAGTGTTGTATGGTTGCTAGGCATGGAATGTAAATGAGAATATATGGTAGAGTGTGATTGTGTTGAAATGAAATGTCTGAGGACAATATTGTGTGTGAGGAGGTTTGATCAGGTGAGTAATGATAAGGAAAGAACAAAGTGTGGTTATAAGAAGAGTATGGTGGAGAGAGCTGAAGAGGATATGTTGAAACGGCTTGGGCATATAGAAAGAATGAGTAAGGAGAGGATGACTAAGATGATATATGTGTCGGAAGTGGAGGGGATAATGAGAAGGGGAACACCAAATTTGAGATGTTTGTGTTACTGGA
Source organism: Panulirus ornatus (assembly GCF_036320965.1). Classification (NCBI taxonomy): domain Eukaryota; kingdom Metazoa; phylum Arthropoda; class Malacostraca; order Decapoda; family Palinuridae; genus Panulirus; species Panulirus ornatus. The sequence goes on from NC_092279.1 coordinate 12,265,632, forward strand.
CTTTGCCTTTATGGGTTACAATGCTAGTGAAAGTCAACTTCAGTAAGGCTGTCATTGTTGGTGGTTGAAAAGGAGTACATTTTTGTTCTTGTTAAGGAGCTTCTCACTCCTAAGGAGTCCATAATTACTGTTTGTAGCATAGCCTCGAAGCTGGAGGAGTCCTATAAAAGAATCCTGGGGCTGATCTATATAGTTGAATTAATGTGCTTATGTTAGATATGCTTTTACTAAATCATTAATGCAAATTATGAAGTTGATTTAATGGGTTATGATTATAGAAGGATGTAATTTTCAATGAAAGCTGAAATATAGTAATTCTGTTTTTGCTTTGTATGATATATTAATGCATGTAATTGTCCTTTTTTTTGTTATGTTGTTAGCAGTTTCTTCCCCTGTTGTCCTTAACTGTTTTGTAATGGTATTGTTATGCTATTTGCAAATGAAAACATACTGAGTTTATATTACTTTTATTTGATTGTAAACTGTCTTATTTTTTTTTTTTCAATTAAGAGTCATAAGAGTGTCAAGACCTTTTTTTACCACTTGCATTTGTTAACAGGCATCATATGTAGTGGCTGGAATAAACAGCTTCTAATGTGCTTGCCCATCAGTGTTTTGAAGCTGAATTTGTTAAACTAAATAAATCCTTGAGGAATAGGAAACACATTAACATATATAGTAAAAAAGTTAAAGTATATTTTTCTGCCATAAAGAAGTTTTATTTACTAAAGTGTAATTTCAATTTAGTGTTATCTGGAAATACATAAAACCAAGGATGTTGTTCATATGTTGTTAGTCCATAGATTATGTTGTATTCCTTTGAAGATTTTATTGAGACATCAGTGACATCTGTTTCACTGCTGACTTAACATGTGTTATTTTGAAACTCATTAAAAGTCATTGTAGATATCTCCCAGACTTGGGAGCATTAATGATTTCATGCTTAACAGAAACAAAAAATATAGCTTTTATGATGTGTGATTGCAAGCACATACGGTAAGTAATGAAAGAAAAATATTTTTCTTAAGGGTTGATGGAAGCAGTGGCTTAGCCTGCTCTTGAGAATGCAGGTGAAATATCCATTGTTAATGTAAACATAGTTAACAGAGCTGAAGATGCTGTCATGAATGTTTGAGAGAAATTTGGGTATAGAATCCACTCCTTTTTTGGAATAATGGATACAAATGTAATAATGAACTTAAAGTATGGAGACTCGTAATGGTTAAATCAGTCCAGTCTGAAGTTTAAACAGAGACCAGCTATTGGTTAGATATATATATATATATATATATATATATATATATATATATATATATATATATATATATATATATATATATATATATATCATGGTGCTGTGATGTGGAAATATATAGAAATGAGCATCACAGCATTACTGCATAGAGAAGATGCAGAATGTGACACTGCTGTGAATGCTGGACTGCGTAAATGTGAGTCACTAGAAATGTGAAATTATTAAAAAAGGGATGGACCTGGACAATCAGTTGGTTTATGCACACACACAAAAAAAAAAGCTATAGTTTTTCTGAGCTTGGCAGTGAGTTTAGAATACTTGTGTTCATAATTCTTTTCCCTTTTTCTGTCAAAAAATTATGTGCAAAGTTTTTTGTACAGTGTATTCTGGATTACACTACCCAGTGATAATGATTTATGCCAGTAGTAACTGAAATACAGTATAAACAAAACTTTTTCATATTATCAAAGAAACCAGTAGATGACACAAGCATATCCCAAGACTCCCCTACTGATTAACAAGCAACAAATTATTGAGGCAAAGATGCAAACACACAGAGCATACTTTTGCACGTATGTTGGGGGATGCGCTTGGGCTTAGTTCTGTTCTTTGGTCTTGCGCATTTCGTTCATCAAAATTTAATCATAATTAGTGATATTTTGGGTTTGTGAACAAGTCTGTAGGTGAAATGTGTATCTGTGGTAAAGTCTTGGTCTTAACTAGTGATCTACTGTACATAAACCTGTTCCTGAAGTTACTTTGCTTAGATGGGAAAAGACCACCAGTTGTAAGAAAAAAGTTTATATTTGGTTAGTATTTGTTATATCTGGTTAGTATCAGGAACAAAACATCATTGATAGCTACAAGGAAGTCAGTTATCTACCAAGAGAAGTTACAAATGATAAATAGGCTCAGTTTTGGAAGGGGGCTATCCAGCAGTCAGTACTTTAGCCAAACAATGCATGGCAGTTAGTACACTAGTTGAATAATGCCTAAGATAGGTTAAATGGCTTCGTAGTAGATTTCAACATTTCTCTGGCATACATGGAAAGTATGCTAGTGCTGATTATTTAAAAAGTTAATTGACATAATGGTAAGTTATGGTTAAGTTTTTGTAACTTTTGCCAGAATCTTTGGTCTAAGGCTTTGTCATTGATGGCCACTTTAGTCTGATTGTGTAAAGATTTAGAGACAGATTGCTAAGTCAGATTGATCTTAGTGTGAGGTCTTTATTTGTGTCAGTCTGTGTAAGAGTTGTTACTTAAACACAGTGTTGTTTAGCAGCATTACAGGAGAGTTTCTGTCAACAGGCATGTGCCATAAGGAAGGACTGTCAAATTTTGATTACAGATAGATTCATATGCCCAGATGGAGTAACATCTGTGGTTAGCATACCTCTTTATTGATAGTGCTTGTTCTTCAGGTCATTTTGCACTATAGCCCCAAATTATGACTAAAGCCACATTACACAATTTTGCTTTTCACCATGAAATACAGCTCAAGTCTACAAGCATCAAAAAGTAGTTCTTACATCCCACATATTTTACCTACCCTCCCTGACCATATAAAATGGCACCTCCACATGTTGACTGGCTGCCACAATTCGTGCTACCCTCACACTGATTCATTAATCTCTCTGTTCTCTTATTTATCTGTATTCATTAATATTTAGGTAGGTTATAGATGTTATAATATCAAGATATTCTATGTAAAGTGGTAAAAGCTTTGCATAATATGAAATGTGGCAAAGTGGTTAGAGAGGATGTTATTGCAGTTGATTTTTTTTTCCTTTCTAATTTTACTGATTAGTTTGGATTTTCAGTGTATGTATGGATCATGGTGAGATGCCTGAGGATTGGTAGAATGCATGTATAGTGCCATCTTATAGAGGCAAGTGGGACAAAGATGTTTGAATTACAGAAGTATAAGTTTGTTGAGGGTACCACTTCAGTTGTTTGGAAGGGTGATTGAGAGGGTGGTGGCATGCATAGAGCATCAGCTTGGGAAAGAACATGTAGTTTCAGGAGTAGTAGAGGATATGAGGATGAGGTATTTTCTTTAAAGAATGTGCGTGAGAAATACTTAGAGAAAAAAATTTATTTGGTACGTTTGGATGTTGAGACAGCATTTGATAAGGTTGATAGAGCTGCTTTGTGGAAGGGGTTACGAATATATGGCCTTGGAGGAAAGTTATTGGAAGCAGTGAGTAGGTAGAGAGAAAGATGATTGGTTCCAGGTGATAGTGGGTCTGTAGCAGGGGTGTTTGATATCCCCATGGCTGTTTGATTTGTTTTATGGATGGTTTAGTGAGTGAGATAAATGCAAAGGTCTTGGAGTATTTATGGATTGTTTGGTGAGGGAGGTAAATACAAAAGTCTTGTGAGAGGGGCAATTGAAGGGGCTGGGGAAGTGTCAGTTTTTCATTACTGGTTATGTGGCACTAGTGTTTATTTATAGAAAGAAAGATATATGATAATGATATATGCTTTTTTGATAAGTACTCATGAGTTTGCAACACATTATGGCATGGTATTCCTTTATATCTGGCTCTTTAAGTATGTTTGTGGCATTACAGACTTTTCATTATCATGAGAGTAAGGAAAACAAGGGCAGATGAAGGGGCCTGGGAAGTGGATCAGTTTTCAGTGCTGATTACATAGCACAAGTGTTTATTTATAGAAATCAAGATTTATGATGATAATATACAATGTTTTTGATAAGTGCTCATGAGTTTACAACATGTAATGGCATGGTATTCCTTTATATCTGGCTCTTTAAATTTGTTTGCAGCATTACAGGCTTTCATTATCATGTGTAAAGAACAAGAGATCTGCTACACTTGTGGAAGTTAATGCCATGCTGCAGGCATTGAACCACAAATATTTCTTGTTCATTTTACCTACATATTTTTTCCTGCTATCAGATACTCTAAAGAAACACAAATGACAGACGTGGAAACTTTTTGGGTAAACCTTAATGGAAAAAATAGATAAAAAAGGACCAGTTATCATTTTTATATTTCAATGGAGATTTTACACTCTTCAGGAATGCATCAGAATATTAAACCTGCAAATGAAGGGTTAAATGGCATATGTATGGTAATTTGGGAATTAATATGATGAACAGCATGTTGGTAGCATGATGTTATTGTTTTTTTTTCATCCCCTCCTCCCAATTTTTTTTGTGTGTGAATGTGTATGTCTCTTTTGTTGGGGTGGGGGATGGGAGCGTTAAGTTTATGGGCTTCATACAGAGGACTTGAACTGAAGGGACTAGAATGGATTGCCGTATTATAAATGGTGATACTTTATCAGACCCTGGGTTGTGCCAGCTGTGGGATGGCTGTAAACCAATCAAAACTCCCTCATTTTCTTGGTTCAATCCTATTAACCTCAGTTGACATTTTAGTTGATGAGTAGTTCCCAGAATTTAGTCTTAGGGGGAGGGAGTGTCTGGTTTATGGAAAGTTTGTTTTCTGATGGAGTCAGGGTGCTGGGAGCAACTTGTGACTAAAAACAACCCCTAGTCATTTTTGCCAGCTTTTTTTTGTTAGCCCATCATATCTGGCAAGTCCCATGCTATAACCAATATTGCCATGGCATACTGGGGAATGCAAGTTGTCCAGATGTTTAATCAGCCTATTTTTGTTTAGACTTTGTTGGTTCAAATTAGGGATAGAATTAGGAAAAGGGTTTTGGATCTGTATTTTCTAAATACCAACATGCTTAAACACAGCTTTAAGATGGTCTTTTTATAGAGAGAACATCAGACCTTGCCTTACATTTAAACAACAGGATGGTCAGCCTAGGCATAAAGGATATCTAGTGGCAACTTCAAGTACACCTCAGAATGAGGGAGATTTTTGCATTAAACATTGGCAGACAGACCTGGCAGCTTGTGATTCCATTTGGTTTTTTGCACATTTCCACAGATTCATTCTAGAGTGATCTCAGCCTGGTTCACAAAACTAATGTCCTTCGAAGTGATTGTTTTGGTTTACCTTGATGACTTTTTGATTTTGACTTCTGAGGAGAAATGAGTATGCAAGGCCAAAGCTTTTGAATGCTGAATGTTAACCTTTCAGAATTGGGTTTTATCACCAACCTGACCAAATTTAGTTTGATTCCCCATTGAAACTTTACATGGCTGGGAATAGATTGGAACACCCAGACTAGCATGTTTCATCTCTTTAGGGACAAAGGTAATGACTATACAATTACGGCAATTGCCATACAATCACAGAGCTATATGTCTTGACATCAGGCAGTGCAACTTCTTAGGAAATTCAGTTTTGAAGCCTTGTGCAGTGACATGTACTCTCCTAGAAATTAATTTGGTCTTCAGCTTGATGGACTGATGAAGAGAACTTCCAAAAACTATGCTTTGGATACCCCTCATTACTTTTCTATTAGTGTGAATGGATGCATCAAATCAGGGTTTGGGCTTCCATTTTTGGAGGTCATGTAGGTACAGGACCTTGGATGGAAGTATGAAAGCCCTCTCATATATGCAAAAAGGAGCTTTTGGTTGTATGTTTTTTCTCTTAGAATGTCCTGAATTTGGGGATGGGGAGTTTTATTTCTGATTGGATATACTGTGGCTCTTTGCTGCCTGATGAACAAAGGCTGTTGTAGTTCCCTGTCTCTTTTAGAGTTGGTGGAACAGATTTTTTTCCCGGATATGTCCAAAGGCTTTTCTCTCCAAGCCTTTTATCTCCAAGGAGCACACAGTATTTGGGCAAATCACCGTAGAGATCAGATACGCTGAAAAATGAAATGTAGATTGGGGAGGAGGCTTTTAATTGGATCCTTTTTTATGAGTGGTACACCAGGTGGATCTCTTTTTTGCTAGAACCAATGCATTACTACTGGTATATCTATATCCAGTATTAGGTGTGGGGGGCAGTTGCAACAGAGGCTTTGTCCTTGGATTGGAAGTATTGGAACCAGAACTACTATTTTCCCTTAGTACATCTTGCAAAAGTTCCCCTTGGACTATTATTGGGGGTTTATTAACACTGGTAACTTCCATATATGACAAATAACCCTGGTGACTGAGACTTTCAGTTGTTCCCTCAGATTTGCTAGACCACTTCATTTTTTTTTTCACTGGACCTTATCCTTAAAGTTCTGGAGTATAGGTAAAATTTTCTCAAACACTTCTAAAGTCAGAGTTTAGGAGAATGAGCCTTTACATAGAATTTACCTTTTTACTCAAAGACAGTACCAGTCAATTTGGAAAACCTTTTTGGTCCTTCCTTTAAGAATCTGATATCTTGGTCATGACTGAAGCCTTATGGTTTTGAGTTCTTCTCTAGCTTTCATCATGATGAGAGTAGGGCTGGTAACACTGTTGCCTCTTGTAAGTTCCCTTCAAGAACCCCTATCCCTGGCTTTGGTATTAATGTAGCAGGCCATGTTTGCAATAAGTTTCTCTTGATTTTCTTTTTAAGGAGATCAGTTGCTTTGCTGCAGCCCAAGTGAGAATTTTCAAAAATCCTGGATCTTTTACCATCTAGTAGTTTTTCTGGCAGTTTATCTTCCAATGTTTTTTGATGAAAACTTTATTATGTAGCTTTAGGCTTAGAGGAGAGTTGTGAATTAAGTACAGTATTGTCCAGATGTATTCATATTTTATTAACAACTTTCTGTTGTGTTAAGTTAAACACAATCCCTAAATTTTTGGCTATGGATGAAACTCTTAAATCTAGAAATAGCCTTTTTGAGATTTGTTCTTAGAAGACAACATCAAGTAGAGGATTACCCCCTTGAGCATCATCACCAGATGGTACCTTTATATAGGCATAGTAGATCTACCCTATGTGGCTGTAAGGAGTCCTCCTTCAGGAGAGAGATTTTAATGTGTCTGAATCACCATTGAAGATATCTGTTTTTGTTTTTGGCTTAGTTTTCTTATTTGAGTTTTTTCTTCCAATGCTCCTTCATGTTGGTATTCTGTTATGCTCATGAGACATTATAGAGCAGAGAAATGTAGGGTCTGTTAGTTGAAAAGCCTTTTCTTTTTGAGGTAGTGTCTCACAAGCATTTTTTTTTTTTGGGGGGGGGGCTTCTTACCCTACTATGCTTTTCCCCACTGTTTTCACAAATAAGTTTCTTTGCACCTTTTGTAACTACCTTTGGGTTAATGCACACAATATGTGAATTTTGAGCTTATAGCAGCTGGTACTGAGTGGGTCAGTGACATAATCCAGGTGGAAGTTGCTGATTGGTTGAGGGTGAGCTCAAACCAAGTAAGCCACCATGATCACCAATGAGTGATTAACAGAAGGTGAAGAGGGCTGGTTGTTTTAGAACATAAATATTTTCTGTTGGAAGGACTTGATTCCTGATTTTCCTTGTGATAATCCTGGAGATGCTTCCTTACTTGTGAGACACTGGCTGTGAGAGAAAAGGGTTTTCATATTTCAAAATATAGATTCTTTGTTTCTTTTTTAGTTAAGTGTCTTGACTGGGTATTGTAGTGTTTTCATAATGTCAGTTTGAATGAATTTGGAAGAAAAGTTCATGGGAAATGGCAAGATGTTGCTGTGGTATTTGTAGATCAAATAGTCCAGAAGATAATTGCTAGCACATGTAAAAACCACTTGAGTGAGGTGGCTGCTACAAAATGTTTTTTCAGTTCTATGTCCATAGGTCTAAATTGCACAAAACAAACAAAATATTTGATAATGAATGAAGATGTATGACAGTATTCAAGTTACAGATATCAGAATAGAAAAATATTATCAGTAAGGCAAAAGAGCAGGACACCTGCTGTTGTTTATGAGAGTTGCAACCCCGAGGACATATTTGCACTGTTCTTATATATTGACCACTATCCTAAACCTTAACCTATGAACAGATATTATTCAATTTTGTATCTTGAGGTATATTCTAAGCTTTTAGTTGCATTTCATCTTATTGTTTCTTCTTATTATTATTATTTATTTATTTTTATTTTTAAATATTTTGCTTTGTCGCTGTCTCCCGCGTTTGCGAGGTAGCGCAAGGAAACAGACGAAAGAAATGGCACAACCCACCCCCATACACAATGTACACACACACACGCCCACACACGCAAATATACATACCTATACATCTCAATGTACACATATATATACACACACAGACACATACATATATACCCATGCACACAATTCACACTGCCTGCCCCTATTCATTCCCATCGCCACGTCGCCACACATGGAATACCATCCCCCTCCCCCCTCATGTGTGCGAGGTAGCACTAGAAAAAGACAACAAAGGCCCCATTCGTTCACACTCAGTCTCCAGCTGTCACGCAATAATGCCCGAAACCACAGCTCCCTTTCCACATACAGGCCCCACACAACTTTCCATGGTTTACCCCAGATGCTTCACATGCCCTGATTCAATCCACTGACAGCACGTCAACCCCAGTATACCACATCGATTCAATTCACTCTATTCCTTGCCCGCCTTTCACCCTCCTGCATGTTCAGGCCCTGATCACTCAAAATCTTTTTCACTCCATCTTTCCACCTCCAATTTGGTCTCCCACTTCTCCTCGTTCCCTCCACCTCCGACACATATATCCTCTTGGTCAATCTTTCGTCACTCATTCTCTCCATGTGCCCAAACCATTTCAAAACACCCTCTTCTGCTCTCTCAACCACGCTCTTTTTATTTCCACACATCTCTCTTACCCTTACATTACTTACTCGATCAAACCACCTCACACCACACATTGTCCTCAAACATCTCATTTCCAGCACATCCACCCTCCTGCGCACAACTCTATCCATAGCCCACGCCTCGCAACCATACAACATTGTTGGAACCACTATTCCTTCAAACATATCCATTTTTGCTTTCCGAGATAATGTTCTCGACTTCCACACATTCTTCAAGGCTCCCAGGATTTTCGCCCCCTCCCACACCCTATGATTCACTTCCGCTTCCATGGTTCCATCTGCTGCCAGATCCACTCCCAGATATCTAAAACACTTTACTTCCTCCAGTTTTTCTCCATTCAAACTTACCTCCCAATTGACTTGACCCTCAACCCTATTGTACCTAATAACCTTGCTCTTATTCACATTTACTCTTAACTTTCTTCTTTCACACACTTTACCAAACTCAGTCACCAGCTTCTGCAGTTTCTCACATGAATCAGCCACCAGCGCTGTATCATCAGCGAACAACAACTGACTCACTTCCCAAGCTCTCTCATCCACAACAGACTTCATACTTGCCCCTCTTTCCAAAACTCTTGCATTCACCTCCCTAACAACCCCATCCATAAACAAATTAAACAACCATGGAGACATCACACACCCCTGCCGCAAACCTACATTCACTGAGAACCAATCACTTTCCTCTCTTCCTACACGTACACATGCCTTACATCCTCGATAAAAACTTTTCACTGCTTCTAACAACTTGCCTCCCGCACCATATATTCTTAATACCTTCCACAGAGCATCTCTATCAACTCTATCATGTGCCTTCTCCAGATCCATAAATGCTACATACAAATCCATTTGCTTTTCTAAGTATTTCTCACATACATTCTTCAAAGCAAACGCCTGATCCACACATCCTTTACCACTTCTGAAACCACACTGCTCTTCCCCATTATCATTATTATTATTATTATTGCTATTATTATTATTATTTTTATTATTATTTATTTATTTATTTATTATGTATTTTTCTTTGTCGCTGTCTCCCACGTTAGCGAGGTGAAGGTGAGCAAGGAGTATTTTTTTTATTCTGTAGCAATAAGTATCTCAAAAGTGGACAGGGATTTGAAGATAAGGGGAAATTATTTGTTTGAAAACATTGATGCAAGACAAGAAAAATATAGCTATAAATGAACAGAACATATAAAGAATTAATGTGACTTTCCTTTGGGCTGAGCTTTACCTTAATCTTGATGTAATATTACAAATATATAAAAGCTTTGACATCTGCTCTCTACGTGAAAAGGTTTATGTGGGGGCACTCACATCTGAATATTCATGAAATAATTCTTCAAAGTTGTGTTTTGAGCATATTCGGAGATACTGCAGTAGTTGCTCTTGAGTTAAGTATTCAGAAATGAACAGTTGGACTTAGAAAAAAGATTGGTAAATACTGACAGATAATTTCATGAAATTTCATATGAGAATGATCAGAACAAGTTCCTTTGAACCCATCTTTATTCTGATAGTTGCCCCAGTAGATGAAGCTAGGTAAGAGTAAGATTGGTATGTTTGTAGTATAACATTCAAAATAAGGGAAGTATCAGCCTGTAGGGAAAGTTTGGTAAGGTGTTTGCTGGTTCTATTCATTTATATTATGTTTTTGTTTCACGTTATTTTACCCCTCATTTTTCTTCTCCATTAAAGCCCTGCTCATTTTTGGTGGACTTATTGTAGAATGGTCAAGCTTATTTGAAAGTGAACTCCAGTTAGTTGATATTGTTTTCCCTAAATGAAAGAAATTGTGTGATATGATAGAAAGTATGACAGTACAGTATATGTAAATCAATGATGTGCTGCAAAAGAATTCTCCCCAACCTAGTTTGTTGTCTTTCCTTAGTGTCTCACATACAAATGGGATGCTGAAACTTAATCCACTAACAAGTGCTCTCTCGCCATCTTTCTTATGAATTTTTACATGTAACTCATGTAGTTCTTCCCTTTGAATCACAAATTTTCTTTATTTACATTGGATCTCTTGTGTCATGATAATTGACTGACAGTGTCAAGGGTGCAGTCTGGAAACTCTTCCTCCCTTCATTATAAACAGGAATGGAAGAAGGAGCTAAGCAGGGATTTATCTTCCAAGGTTAGGCTAGGGTATCTGAATGTGTGTGTTAGTAACCAGGATGAAAACAATGTTGAACTGAAAAGGGGTAGAATGGTTCATGAATGGTCAGGGAGTGAAATTTGGGGTTAAAGAGAGGACAAGAGCAGAGAAGGGATCACACTTCTAATGAAGGAACTGTGGGATTGTGTTAGAATGTAAGGAGGTTCATTCAGGATTGATGTGAGTCAGAATAAAAGTATGCGATGAAAGGTGGGCAATTTTTAGTGCCTATGCACCTGTTAGTGAGAGGTGGGAAGATGAGAGTTCATACTTGGGGGAGCTACAGGTGCCCCATTGAAGAGAACCTTGTGAAAGGAAGGTAATTAAGTTAGCATAGTGAGTGCTTTGGGAGTTTTAATGCAAGGATCAGATATTGATGTTAGGGTATCTGAATGCAGGGGTGGTTGATGTTGCAGGTTAGGGTATAATTGGGGGACATGGGGTCCTTGGTGTATATGAAGTAGATGAGTTGTGCTTAGGACAATCTGTATGCAGAATGAGAGAATCTTGAGGGATGGTACAGTATAAAAGAGGAGTTGGTGAAAGCCTTGAGTAAGATGAAGAATAGGAGTGGATGGGATTGTAGTTATATCTCAATAAAGAAGGTGAAAATGTTGTTGACTGGCTAGTTAGGCTGGTCTTTGTTTGTATGACAAAACAAGATGTTAGGAACTAGCAGAATGCATGTATAGTGCCTGTTACAAAAGTAGAGAACAAAAATGAATGTTTAGATTACAGAGGTGTAAGTCCATTTAGTATATGTGGTAAGTTGTATGGGAAAGTGATGAATGAGAAGGTGGTGTCATGCACAGAGTATCTGATTGAGAATAGGCAATGTGGCCTTAGAAGAGGTAGAAGGTATGCAGACCAGGTGTTTGCTATGAAGAATTTGTTTTTGAAGTACGTAGAGAAAGAGGATTATTTCTACATAGCAGTTAAGAATCTGGAAAAAGCATATAATAGGGTTGATAGATATATCTTGTTGAAGATGCTGTGATTGCTTGGGATGGGTGGAAAGTTGAAGGATGATGAAACTGAACCCAAGTAATACAAAGTAATGAGGATAGGACGTACTGAAAGAGGCCTCATAATGAATACAGTTTAGCAGGGAGTTAGCTCCAGGAATCGTTGCAAAAAGGATTTAGCATTTGCCATTGTACTTAATCTGTCACCAGACCCCCACCTTAGGAGAAAAGTAAAGGAAACATGTCTGTTGGCAGATATTTGAATTATGTTCAAGTTCATCGATAAAGAAATATTCTACAAGCTGTTCACGATGTATAGTAGGACAAAACTAAAATATACTTCTCAGTTTTAGTCACTGCATTTAAAAAAGTATAAAGATTTGATAGAGGAAGTCCAGAATAGAGCATCCAAGATGTATTGGAATAACAAAAGCTTTGTTACAAAGACTGGTTAGAGGCCATTCATTAGTCCCCCATGGATAGAGACAATTAAGGGGAGACTTGATCACAACTTTAAGTTCTTATACCAGTATGAAGACACCTTTAGTGAACAGTTCTTTTGAAAATGTAGATACAGAACAACTAGAGGCCATAACATGAAATTTAGGAACATTTGAAAAATGAAAAATTACTTTTATAATAAAAGCTTAAGTAGTGAATGATTTGAATGAATTGAGTGACAGCTGATAGCCTCCAGAAGTTTAAAAAGTTGCATAATATTAATATACTTCAAACAATGGGGCTTCATGAATGTAGAATCCTCATCCTCTCCTCTACAAATACTATAGGTAATTACATCTAACCTTTCCTTGCTCTTGCATTCATGGCTTAAAATTACTACATCTTCAGAATATCTATCTATATTCTTATAGACTATGACTTCTTCCACAAGTTCCTTAATACACTCAGGATCTTATCCCCCTACTCCATCCTATGGCTCACAGCATCATGGTTTCATCTTCTACCACATCCACCTTCAGGTACTTGAAGCATTCCAATGTCCATATAGATTTACACTCAAAACATTCCCCCCCCCCCCCCTCTCTCTCTCTCTCTCTCTCTCTCTCTCTCTCTCTCTCTCTCTCTCTCTCTTTATATATATATATATATATATATATATATATATATATATATATATATATATATATATATATATATATATATATATATATTATCCCTGGGGATAGGGGAGAAAGAATACTTCCCACGTATTCCCTGCGTGTCGTAGAAGGCGACTAAAAGGGAAGGGAGCGGGGGGCTGGAAATCCTCCCCTCTCATTTTTTTATTCTAATTTTCCAAAAGAAGGAACAGAGAGGGGGGCCGGGTGAGGGTGTTCCCTCAAAGGCCCAGTCCTCTGTTCTTGACGCTACCTCGCTATCGCGGGAAATGGCGAATAGTATGAAAAAAAAAAAAAGAATATATATATATATATATATATATATATTCATTTCAAGCTAAAAGTTTGTTTCTAAATTGTTCTTACATTTTTCATATGTATATATATGTATGTGTGTGTGTGTGTGTGTATGTGCATATGTGTGTGTGTGTGTGTGTGTGTGTGTATGTATATATATATGTATATTATCCCTGGGGATAGGGGTGAAAGAATACTTCCCACGTATTCCTCGCGTGTCGTAGAAAGCGACTAGAGGGGACGGGAGCGGGGGGCCGGAAATCCTCCCCTCCTTGTATTAACTTTCTAAAATGGGAAACAGAAGAAGGAGTCACGCGGGGAGTGATCATCCTCCTCGAAGGCTCAGAGTGGGGTGCCTAAATGTGTGTGGATGTAACCAAGATGTGAAAAAAGGAGAGATAGGTAGTATGTTTGAGGAAAGGAACCTGGATGTTTTGGCTCTGAGTGAAACGAAGCTCAAGGGTAAAGGGGAAGAGTGGTTTGGAAATGTCTGGGGAGTGAAGTCAGGGGTTAGTGAGAGGACAAGAGCAAGGGAAGGAGTAGCAATACTCCTGAAACAGGAGTTGTGGGAGTATGTGATAGAATGTAAGAAAGTAAATTCTCGATTAATATGGGTAAAATTGAAAGTTGATGGAGAGAGGTGGGTGATTATTGGTGCATATGCACCTGGGCATGAGAAGAAAGATCATGAGAGGCAAGTGTTTTGGGAGCAGCTAAATGAGTGTGTTAGCGGTTTTGATGCACGAGACCGGGTTATAGTGATGGGTGATTTGAATGCAAAGGTGAGTAATGTGGCAGTTGAGGGAATAATTGGTATGCATGGGGTGTTCAGTGTTGTAAATGGAAATGGTGAAGAGCTTGTAGATTTATGTGCTGAAAAAAGACTGATGATTGGGAATACCTGGTTTAAAAAGCGAGATATACATAAGTATACTTATGTAAGTAGGAGAGATGGCCAGAGAGCGTTATTGGATTACGTGTTAATTGACAGGCGTGCGAAAGAGAGACTTTTGGATGTTAATGTGCTGAGAGGTGCAACTGGAGGGATGTCTGATCATTATCTTGTGGAGGCTAAGGTGAAGATTAGTATGGGTTTTCAGAAAAGAGGAGTGAATGTTGGGGTGAAGAAGGTGGTGAGAGTAAGTGAGCTTGGGAAGGAGACCTGTGTGGGGAAGTACCAGGAGAGACTGTGTACAGAATGGAAAAAGGTGAGAACAATGGAAGTAAGGGGAGTCGGGGAGGAATGGGATGTATTTAGGGAATCAGTGATGGATTGCGCAAAAGATGCTTGTGGCATGAGAAGAGTGGGAGGTGGGCTGTTTAGAAAGGGTAGTGAGTGGTGGGATGAAGAAGTAAGAGTATTAGTGAAAGAGAAGAGAGAGGCATTTGGACGATTTTTGCAGGGAAAAAATGCAATTGAGTGGGAGAAGTATAAAAGAAAGAGACAGGAGGTCAAGAGAAAGGTGCAAGAGGTGAAAAAAAGGGCAAATGAGAGTTGGGGTGAGAGACTATCAGTAAATTTTAGGGAGAATAAAAAGATGTTCTGGAAGGAGGTAAATAGGGTGCGTAAGACAAGGGAGCAAATGGGAACTTCAGTGAAGGGCGTAAATGGGGAGGTGATAACAAGTAGCGGTGATGTGAGAAGGAGATGGAATGAGTATTTTGAAGGTTTGTTGAATGTGTCTGATGACAGAGTGGCAGATATAGGGTGTTTTGGTCGAGGTGGTGTGCAAAGTGAGAGGGTTAGGGAAAATGATTTGATAAACAGAGAAGAGGTAGTAAAAGCTTTGCGGAAGATGAAAGCCGGCAAGGCAGCAGGTTTGGATGGTATTGCAGTGGAATTTATTAAGAAAGGGGGTGACTGTATTGTTGACTGGTTGGTAAGGTTATTTAATGTATGTATGACTCATGGTGAGGTGCCTGAGGATTGGCGGAATGCGTGCATAGTGCCATTGTACAAAGGCAAAGGGGATAAGAGTGAGTGCTCAAATTACAGAGGTATAAGTTTGTTGAGTATTCCTGGTAAATTATATGGGAGGGTATTGATTGAGAGGGTGAAGGCATGTACAGAGCATCAGATTGGGGAAGAGCAGTGCGGTTTCAGAAGTGGTAGAGGATGTGTGGATCAGGTGTTTGCTTTGAAGAATGTATGTGAGAAATACTTAGAAAAGCAAATGGATTTGTATGTAGCATTTATGGATCTGGAGAAGGCATATGATAGAGTTGATAGAGATGCTCTGTGGAAGGTATTAAGAATATATGGTGTGGGAGGCAAGTTGTTAGAAGCAGTGAAAAGTTTTTATCGAGGATGTAAGGCATGTGTACGTGTAGGAAGAGAGGAAAGTGATTGGTTCTCAGTGAATGTAGGTTTGCGGCAGGGGTGTGTGATGTCTCCATGGTTGTTTAATTTGTTTATGGATGGGGTTGTAAAGGAGGTAAATGCAAGAGTCCTGGAAAGAGGGGCAAGTATGAAGTCTGTTGGGGATGAGAGAGCTTGGGAAGTGAGTCAATTGTTGTTCGCTGATGATACAGCGCTGGTGGCTGATTCATGTGAGAAACTGCAGAAGCTGGTGACTGAGTTTGGTAAAGTGTGTGGAAGAAGAAAGTTGAGAGTAAATGTGAATAAGAGCAAGGTTATTAGGTACAGTAGGGGTGAGGGTCAAGTCAATTGGGAGGTGAGTTTGAATGGAGAAAAACTGGAGGAAGTGAAGTGTTTTAGATATCTGGGAGTGGATCTGTCAGCGGATGGAACCATGGAAGCGGAAGTGGATCATAGGGTGGGGGAGGGGGCGAAAATTTTGGGAGCCTTGAAAAATGTGTGGAAGTCGAGAACATTATCTCGGAAAGCAAAAATGGGTATGTTTGAGGGAATAGTGGTTCCAACAATGCTGTATGGTTGCGAGGCGTGGGCTATGGATAGAGATGTGCGCAGGAGGATGGATGTGCTGGAAATGAGATGTTTGAGGACAATGTGTGGTGTGAGGTGGTTTGATCGAGTAAGTAACGTAAGGGTAAGAGAGATGTGTGGAAATAAAAAGAGCGTGGTCGAGAGAGCAGAAGAGGGTGTTTTGAAATGGTTTGGGCACATGGAGAGAATGAGTGAGGAGAGATTGACCAAGAGGATATATGTGTCGGAGGTGGAGGGAACGAGGAGAAGAGGGAGACCAAATTGGAGGTGGAAAGATGGAGTGAAAAAGATTTTGTGTGATCGGGGCCTGAACATGCAGGAGGGTGAAAGGAGGGCAAGAAATAGAGTGAATTGGAGTCATGTGGTATACAGGGGTTGACGTGCTGTCAGTGGATTGAAGCAAGGCATGTGAAGCGTCTGGGGTAAACCATGGAAAGCTGTGTAGGTATGTATATTTGCGTGTGTGGACGTGTGTATGTACATGTGTATGGGGGGGGGGGGTTGGGCCATTTCTTTCGTCTGTTTCCTTGCGCTACCTCGCAAACGCGGGAGACAGCGACAAAGTATAAAAAAAAAAAAAAAAAAAAATATATATATATATATATATATATATATATATATATATATATATATATATATATATATATATATTTACTTTTCCTGAATTCACACACTCCTAAAGTCTGGTACTAGATTCTAGAGTTTCTCTCTGGAGTGTACTCTCACTGTCATGTCATCTACAGACAGAAGCTGATTTGCATCCCATCCCTCTCCTCCCCAGCAAACTGCAGACTAGGACTAGTCAACATATAGCCCATGGGCCATGTCCATTCCGCCAAATATTTCTATCTGTCCTTCTATTGTGTTTAACAGTTAAAAAAAAGATTACAGCTTTTTTATCCACAGAAAAGAATAATAGTTTTGATAATCCTACATGAGTATTTGTGTAGGACAAAAAAAAAAAAGAATGCTGAAGAGCTGGTGGTTCAAATGCTTAAAGAGAAAACCTTTTTCACAAAACCTGAGTAATGTTTACACACAGAATCACCAAAAAACAGCAAGTCATTCTCTGAAGGAGAATCAATAATACCCAGAGGGAGAATCAGTAATGAAATACATGGTTGACTCTGCCTTGATTTTATGTTCAGACAAGAAAAACCAAGGTAAGAAAATTAATATGTTAAGTTGGACTGTTGTGAAACATGTCGAGGATATTGTTGAGAACCTGTATGTGTACTGATTATCCTTTTCACATTAGCAGACATTAAAAAATGTTTCTTAGGAAACAGTGGTTGACATCAGTTGGTATACTGATTTTTCCTCCCTTTCTTTGAATTTCCAGATGAATTATGTTACCATTAGTAGCTTACAGAGGTCTCCTTCATTGGCTGGAAGTTGTGGGAAAAATTATTAATCTCATTACCACTACAACTACAATTATGAAAGTCATCTACTTTAAGGATGCTTACTGTACAAAGTGACCCTATGGAAAATACATAGATTATTAGATGACCAACGTTATTTGAAGGAAAACTTATGAAAAATATCAGTTTGTGAGGAAATTTAAGAAGAACTAACATGAGACTGTAAAGCAATAAGAAATCTACTGGGTGATTCTAACAGGATTACATAAGGAGAAGGGAAACCTGAACTTGTGCTTGTGTAAGAAACTACATAACTGTAGTGCCTAATTTTCTCTTTATGTAATCTTAGGGCAGTAGAGGACTTTGATGATTGGTAACTGCTAAAGTACCTCCAAAGAAAAAGTATCTAGTACTCTCCCCACATTTGCCAGCCGCTCACTGTATTCATGCTTATTTTTAGTTTGAAAGGTGTAATATTTTTCTTTATACCTACCAACACCATTCCTTTGTATGAAAGAACAATATGTACAGAATTAAGAGAAGTGTTCCCTGTATAAAGAAGCAAATCCTTCGTTATCCTCCCTGTTACTAGCAAATCCCCCTTGCCTTGAATATCAGTATGCCTGTTTATGAAATTAGGGTCCAGTTGGAAAACAGGCTTAATGAAAATTAAGAAATGTCATTTCAACTTACTGTCATATCAGGAGATGTCAAACATGTCTTTCACATTTTCTCCAGGCATTAGCTCATCAGTGGAGCAGGCCAACACAAAATTAGTTGCAAAACTTTGTTTTTTTTGACACTTGGTGACTTCCACCAGTCTTCAGGGTCTTCTCCTTATCCCTTTCCCTCTAGACCAGGCTTGGCCCAGGTTGTTGGATTAGTTGTTGGTCGAGCAAGATTTTAGAAGCTGCAAGACTGCATAGCCCTCACACTCTTGCTGGTCTGGTACATTTTGTAAGTACTTGTCCAGGCCACTCATAAACTATTCTAATTTGAATTCCATGGTCTTTGTAATGATTGTAGGCAAGGTTTTGAAGAGTCTTGGGCTCCAGATTGTAAAGGTTTTCTCTCTTTTTGTACATGTTACTCCTTTGGATTTCAGAGGTAGCATTTTACAGTCTTCCTTGTCTGTCATACCAGTAGAATTTTATGTTTCTGAGTGTAAACTGGGGACCATGCCTTCCAGGATTTTCTAGGTATAGATGATGGTGTACCTCAGTCATTTGTATTCCACAGTGAATTCAGTTGTTCCCGATAATTTATCCCCTTACTGCATTAATAAAGGCCATGAATGATCTCTAAACACTTTATTTTGGACTTTACCTGCTTTATAGCATGATTTTAGAACTTAGTAGTGTTCTGTTTGTGAAAGGATTAGCGCCTTGTATAGATTCATAATTGGTTTTGAGTCTGCTGAATCCAGCTCACCATCCTTCTGGTAGAGGCAACTGTTTTGTTGTGTTCATTGAAGGTTTGGTCATTTGACATTATTACTCTGAGGTCTTTCACATCATTCATCTGGTTTATGATAGTGTCTCAGTCAGTCTAGTATTCAGTACTGTTTTTTGATTTCTTCATTTTCTCCATACTTTTGATTGGTAATCTATCATTTTATGAGATGAAAAAAGAAATGTGCACTGCATGATTGAATTTCTGGAACATGCCTGCCATGTAAGGACTGAGAAATGAAGTAAGCAGATTTAGATATTCCTTACTGACACTTGATGAGAGTTTTAATAACAAGGACACGCATTTGATAATTTTCAATTGAGATACACCAATTTGAGCTCGCATAAGAACTGGCATCAGTGCAATCAGTGAGAGATATACCACTGGAGAAGACTTGATGGAGTAAATATATAATTGGATATCAAAATTAGGATGGAAGTTCATATATGACATGTAAAAATGTTTGCTTGCTGAAAAGAATTGTAGACAGGATCAAAGGAGCTACTATCAACAGATTATTGTTTTCTTACATTGTTATTCACCAAAATATCAAATGCAGAGCATTGTAATTGAATCTAAAGAGTGTTGTGGACACAGTTTTATAAGTAGTCAACTACATTTGAGTAAGAGGATTAAACCAAAGGCAGTTTAAAACCCTGATTGAAGAATTTGAACACACAAGTGGTCTGTATCACACAAATGTAAGATGGCTGAGCTTGAAAAGGTCCTGGAAAGAATTAGGGAACTGAGGACAGTGATTTGTTTGTCTTGGAGTAAAGCAAAGAGATTTAGATTTCCCATGACTGAATGATTGGAAGTGGCTAGTTGATTTTGCATTTGCCATTGATAACATAGGCCTCTTGAATTAAATGAATTCAAAACTGTAAGGAAATAGGGGTTTTGCGCATGATTTGTAATTGTATATATAAAGTAAGCACATTGCCTACTTTACAAGTTGCAGCAGACTACTGTTTATGATCCAAACTTTGAATGAGAAATCTTCATGACTGATTGAATAATATATCAAATTTTCTCATTGATTCTGGGACTTAAGATTAATTGAAATGTGTATCTTTGGTCTTTTCTCCATTCTCATTTGGAGTAGATAAAGCACCATTTGACTTCCAATTCAAGTTTATTGACCTTCAGCATAATTAATTACTTTTAGACCAAAGTGAGTCTGTGCTATGTATTAGATTTTACTCTTTTTAATGATTATGCTTAAGGTATATTTTTGCTGTTGGCATCAGCATACATATGTGAGGAGACATTTTTCTGTGATGAAGCTAAGTAGATATGATTTAGATCGGCAATTACTGATGACCACTTTGAAACACTGCTCAGCACTGCAACAATGGAGACAACACTCATATGATTCAGTTGTTTGTGTAATGCATCAGCACTCAGTCATCCTACGTAATAAGCTTCTCACATTCTCATCTGTGAAAAACCCATCAGATACTGAATGAAAATTTCTTCAGTAAGTTTTTTCAGCCAAATTTCAGTCTTATTTTGATGTGAGGGTTCAGGTATTAGTGATAGTTGCTTTGAATGCAAGAGTTGGTAATGAGCCAGTTGAGGGCATAACTAGGGGTTATAGGGTACCCAGTGATGTGACTGGTAATAGTGAACAGCTTGTGGTGTTGCATGCTGAAAAGGGACTTGACTGAGAATACAGTACCTGATGTGCTGAAAAGGGACTTGGTTGAGAATACAGTGCCTGATGCACTGAAAAGGGACTTGTGACTAAGAATACAGTACTTGGTCTAAAACAAGGGACATACATATATGTATGTGGGTGAGTAGGAAAGATGGTAAGTGGGTGTTACTGAATTATGTATTAGTTGAAAGGTGTATAAAATTGAGACCCTTGGATGTGAATATGCTGAGAATAGGGACAGCTAGTGGGATGTCTGATAATTACTCTAAGGTTTGTGGAGACATTAGGAAACAGGATATGGTGTTGATAGGAAGAGGGTGGTGAAACTGAGTGAGCTCGGGAAAGAGGCTTGTGTGAAGAGATACTAAGAGAGATAGACCAAAGAATGGCAAAATGTGTGAATGATTTAAGATAGGTAAGTAGATGAAGAATGGGAAATATTCAGGGAAACAATGCTGACATGTGCAAGAGAAGTGTGGGGTGCAGAAGATGGGAGCTGGGCATGTGAGGAGGGTAGTGAGCAGCGGAGTGGCAGTTAAGTTGTTAGTTAACTTTACTAGTGAAAGGAAAAAAAATTCATTGGTGTTACTTGCTCTGAAGGAGTGCTAATAATTAGATGTATAAGAGAAAGTAGCAGGAACAGAGGGCAATTGAGAGGTGGGATGAGTGAGTATCTGCAAACTTCAGAGAGAATAGAAAATGTTTTGGAAGGATATTAATAATGAGAAAAACAATAGAACAAATGACAGCATTGGTGAAGGGGACAATTAGGGAAGTGATAACAAGCAGAGATGGAATTATTGAATGTGTTTAATGATAGGGTGTCAGATGTTAGGTGTTTATGTCAGGGAGTTATTTGAAGTGAAAAGTCGTGTCAGGTGGGTTTGTGGAAAGAAAGGAGGTGGTGAAAACTTTGCATAAGATAAAGTATGGCAAGGCAGCCAAAGTGGATGGGACTAGAGTTAAACTTCTCAAGAGAGAAGGTGACTTTTTCTGATTGGTTAGTTAGAATTTTTATTGTATGTATCACTTGTCGTGAGGTACCTGGGAATTGACAGAATGTTTGTATTGTATAAAGGCAAGAAGAACAAGATTGAATCTTTAGATTACATATGTATAAGTTTGTTGAGTGTATCTGGTAAGTTCTATGGGAGGGTGGTGATTGAGAGGGTAGTGGCATACACAGAGTTTCAGATTTGGGAGGAACATAGTGGCTTTAGGATTAGTAGAAGATTTTTGGATCAGTTGTTTGCTTTGAAGAATGTGTTTTAAGAAATACTTAGAGAAATAGAAAGATGTTATGTGCCATATATGGATCTGGAAAAAGCATATGATAGGGATGATCAAGATGTTCTGTGGCAGGTGTTATGAATGTATAATGCGGGAGAAAAACTACTATGAGCAGTTCAGAGTTTTCATCAAAAGAGTATGTGTGTGTTTGAGATAGAAAAGAGTAGGGTGAGTGGTTTTGAGTGAAGCAGGGTCTGTGGGAAGGGTGCATGATGTCATCATGGATCTTTAATTTCTTTATGGACAGGGTGATGGGGGAGGTAAATGCAAGGGTTTTGGAAAGAGGAGCAGGTTTGTAGGTTGTTTAGGGTTCAGGCATTTGGGAGGTAAGTCACTGTTAGTTGATGATATGGCACTGTTGGCAGATTTAAGTGAGAGACTGCAGAAGTTGGTGTTGGTTTGGGAGAGTTTAAGTCAAAAGTTGAGGTTAAATGTGAATAAAAGCAAGATTAATTATTATTAGGTTTAGCACTGGAGAGCAATGGTGAGGTGGGGGTTTGAGTTTGAATGAAGGAAGTAGATTGTTTTAGATTCTGTATCTGGGAATAGGCATGGCATTAAATGTAACCATGGGACTGAAGTAAGATGATGAGTGGGTAAGGGGATGAAGGTCCTGGTAGCATTGAGGAATGTGAGGAAAGAGGTCATTATCTTGAAAGGTGAAGATGGCCATATTTGAAAGGAGATTAGTTCCAGTTTTACATTACTTCAGGTATAAGGAAAATGATGGACTCCTTTGGTTTGGAATGAGAAGGTCTTTGACAAGACTGTACTTACAGAGAGACAGCCTTGCCAGAGACGACTTTCTGCTCTCAGTGTAACACCATGCAGATAGAGTCTGGTAACACCTCACACCTAGATGAACTCCACTATCATCAGGATCTGTGTGCCTGTAAGGGCCTGCCCATCCACACAGTACATCCTTCCACACCAGTATAGTGAAAAATTTATTACCTTTTTTGGCAATTTACTTCAATTATATATGATATAGAGATATTTTGTATTAGGAAAAAGTTTGGAATGATTTTTCATTTTGTGCATAGGTAAACTACTTTTTCAGAAAGAAAGTACAGTGAAAGGGTTACGTGACATGCTAAAGGGATTTGAATCACTCCTGAATATGATTGCACATGATGCTAGAGTGGCAGATATAGGGTGTTTTGGTCAAGGTGGTGTGCTTAGTGAGAGGGTTAGGGAGCATGATTTGGTAAAGAGAGAATAGGTAGTAAAAGCTTTGCGGAAGATGAAAGCCAGCAAGGCAGCAGGTTTGGATGATATTGCAATAGAATTTATTAAAAAAGGGGGGTGACTGTATTGTTGACTGGTTGGTAAGGTTATTTAATGAATGTATGACTCATGGTTAGGTGCCTGAGGATTGGCGGAATGCTTGCATAGTGCCATTGTACAAAGGCAAAGGGAATAAAAGAAAGTGCTCAGATTACAGAGGTATAAGTTTGTTGAGTATTCTTGGGAAATTATACGGGAGGGTATTGATTGAGAGGGTGAAGGCATGTACACAGCATCAGATTGGGGAAGAGCAGTGTAGGTTTCAGAAGTGGTAGAGGATGTGTGGATCAGGTGTTTGCTTTGAAGAATGTATGTGAGAAATACTTAGGAAAGCAAATGAATTTGTATGTAGCATTTATAGATCTGGAGAAGGCATATGATACAGCTGATAGAGATGGTCTGTGGAAGGTATTAAGAATATTTGATGTGGGAGGCAAGTTGTTAGAAGCAGTGAAAAGTATTTATTGAGGATGTAAGGCATGTGTACATGTAGGAAGAGAGGAAAGTGATTGGTTCTCAGTGAATGTTGGTTTGCGGCAGGGGTGCCTGATGTCTCCATGGTTGTTTAATTTGTTTATGGATGGGGTTGTTTAGGAGGTGAATGCAAGAGTTTTGGAAAGAGGGGCAAGTATGCAGTCTGTTGTGGATGAGAGAGCTTGGGAAGTGAGTCAGTTGTTGTTTGCTGATGATACAGCACTGGTGGCTGATTCAGGTGAGAAACTGCAGAAGCTGGTGACTGAGTTTGGTAAAGTGTGTAAAAGAAGAAAGCTGAGAGTAAATGTGAATAAGATCAAGGTTATTAGGTACAGTAGGGTTGAGGGACAAGTCAATTGGGAGGCAAATTTGAATGGAGAAAAGCTGGAGGAGGTGAAGTGTTTTAGATATCTAGGAGTGGATTTGGCAGTGGATAGAACCATGGAAGTGGAAGTGAATCATAGGGTGGGGGAGGGGGCGAAAGTTCTGTGAGTGTTGAAAAATGTTTGGAAGTCAAGAGCATTGTCTTGGAAAGCAAAAATGGGTATGTCTGAGGGAATAGTGGTTACAACAATGTTATATGGTTGCCAGGCATGGGCTATAGATAGAGTTGTGCAGAGGAGGGTAGATGAGCTGGAAATGAGATGTTTGAGGACAACATGTGGTGTGAGGTGGTTTGATCGAGTAATTAATGAAAGGGCAAGAGAGATGTGTGGTAATAAAAAGAGTGTGGTTGAGATAGCAAAAGAGGGTGTTTTGAAATGGTTTGGTCAGATAGAGAAAAGAGTGAGGAAAGATTGACAAAGAGGATATCTGTGTCAGAGGTGGAGGGAACGAGGAGAAGTGGAAGACCAAATTGGAGGTGGAAAGATGAAGTGAAAAAGATTTTGAGTGATTGGGACCTGAACATGCAGGAGGGTGAAAGGCATGCAAGGAATAGAGTGAATTGGAATGATGTGGTATACCGGGGTCGACATGCTGTCAATGGATTGAACCAGGGCATGTGAAGCATCTGGGGTAAACCATGGAAAGTTTTGTGGGGCCTGGATGTGGAAAGGGAGCTGTGGTTTCGGTGCATTATACATGACAGCTAGAGACTGAGTGTGAATGAATGTGGCCTTTGTTGTCTTTTCCTAGCGATACCTCGCACACATGAGGGGGGAGGGGGTTCTCATTTCATGTGTGGCGGGGTGGCAAGGGGAATGAATAAGGGCAGACAGTATGAATTATGTACATATGTATATATGTATATGTCTGTGTGTAAATATATATGTATACGTTGAGATGTATAGGTATGTGTATGTGCGTGTGTGGACGTGTATATATATACATGTGTATGTGGGTGGGGCTGGGCCATTCTTTCGTCTGTTTCCTTGCACTACCTTGTTAATGCAGGAGACAGCGACAAAGTATAATAAATAAATAAAAATTATGCTAAAATGGTAAGAGAAGTTAGAGAGTGTCCAGGATTGTAGCGATGTCCAAAGACACTTAGACAAGCTCCAGTTTTGGTCAGATTCCTCATTGATGAAGCTGAGCCCAAACTAATGTAGAATGATGGAGATCAGCCAGTTGAAAGAAGGCCTAGTTATGACTAATTTTTTGCAGGGGACAGATTATAGGAATGATTATGCAAAAGGGATTTGGTGGTTGACATTGTAACCAACCTTTCACCCAGAACACCATATCAGAAGAATTTTTAAGGATGTAAAGTATTTGTTCATTATGATAGACATTCTTCAAGTGTAAGGAAAAGGAAATGTTTTCAAAAATCTTTACATCATATGATAAACCCAAAATAGAGTATACATCACCACTGTAGTTGTTCCACTTGAAGAAATTTAAAGATATGAAAAAGAAAGTCCAATGGAAAGTAGCAGTGTACCTGAGATAAGGGAGCCAATTTACTGGTGGAGTACTGGTAGAAGATAGTGGTCATGGTTTTACCAATGTTTGTTGAGAGAAGGAAGAAGAGAGACTTGATTACAACCATCAAGCTTCTGAATTGATTTGATGGTGTTTTTATTGATCAGATTTTGTATATATATATATATATATGAATATATATATATATATATATATATATATATATATATATATATATATATATGTATATATATCTTTCTTTTCTTTCATACTATTCGCCATTTCCCGCATTAGCAAGGTAGCATTGAGAAACAGAGGACTGGGCCTTTGAGGGAATATCCTCACCTGGCCCCCTTCTCTGTTCCCTCTTTTGGAAAATTAAAAAAAAGTGAGAGGGGAGGATTTCCAGCCTCCCGCTCCCTTCACATTAAGTCGCCTTCTACGACACGCAGGGAATACGTGGGAAGTATTCTTTCTCCCCTATCCCCAGGGATAATATATATATATATATATATATATATATATATATATATATATATATATATATATATATATATATACATGTATATACATACGTCCACACACGCAAATATACATACCTACACAGCTTTCCATGGTTTACCCCAGACGCTTCACATGCCTTGATTCAATCCACTGACAGCACGTCAACCCCGGTATACCACATCGCTCCAGTTCACTCTATTCCTTGCCCTCCTTTCACCCTCCTGCATGTTCAGGCCCCAATCACACAAAATCTTTTTCACTCCATCTTTCCACCTCCAATTTGGTCTCCCTCTTCTCCTCGTTCCCTCCACTTCCGACACATATATCCTCTTGGTCAATCTTTCCTGACTCATTCTCTCCATGTGCCCAAACCATTTCAAAACACCCTCTTCTGCTCTCTCAACCACGCTCTTTTTATTTCCACACATCTCTCTTACCCTTACATTACTTACTCGATCAAACCACCTCACACCACACATTGTCCTCAAACATCTCATTTCCAGCACATCCACCCTCCTGCGCACAACTTTATCCATAGCCCACACCTCGCAACCATACAACATTTTTGGAACCACTATTCCTTCAAACATACCCATTTTTGCTTTCCGAGATAATGTTCTCGACTTCCGCACATTCTTCAAGGCTCCCAGGATTTTCGCCCCCTCCCCCACCCTATGATTCACATCCGCTTCCATGGTTCCATCTGCTGCCAGATCCACTCCCAGATATCTAAAACACTTTACTTCCTCCAGTATTTCTCCATTCAAACTTACCTCCCAATTGACTTGACCCTCAACCCTACTGTACCTAATAACCTTGCTCTTATTCACATTTACTCTTAACTTTCTTCTTTCACACACTTTACTAAACTCAGTCACCAGCTTCTGCAGTTTCTCGCATGAATCATCCACCAGCGCTGTATCATCAGCGAACAACAACTGACTCACTTCCCAAGCTCTCTCATCCACAACAGACTTCATACTTGCCCCTCTTTCCAAAACTCTTGCATTCACCTCCCTAACAACCCCATCCATAAACAAATTAAACAACCATGGAGACATCACACACCCCTGCCGCAAACCTACATTCACTGAGAACCAATCACTTTCCTCTCTTCCTACATGTACACATGCCTTACATCCTCGATAAAAACTTTTCACTGCTTCTAACAACTTGCCTCCCACACCATATATTCTTAATACCTTCCACAGAGCATCTCTATCAACTCTATCATATGCCTTCTCCAGATCCATAAATGCTACATACAAATCCATTTGCTTTTCTAAGTATTTCTCACATACATTCTTCAAAGCAAACACCTGATCCACACATCCTCTACCACTTCTGAAACCACACTGCTCTTCTCCAATCTGATGCTGTGTACATGCCTTCACCCTCTCAATCAATACCCTCCCATATAATTTACCAGGAATACTCAACAATCTTATACCTCTGTAATTTGAGCACTCACTCTTATCCCCTTTGCCTTTGTACAATGGCACTATGCACGCATTCCGTCAACCTCAGGCACCTCACCATGAGTCATACATACATAAAATAACCTTACCAACCAGTCAACAATACAGTCACCCCCTTTTTTAACAGATTCCACTGCAATACCATCCAAACCTGCTGCCTTGCCGGCTTTCGTCTGCCGCAAAGCTTTTACTACCTCTTCTCTGTTTACCAAATCATTTTCCCTAACCCTCTCACTTTGCACACCACCTCGACCAAAACACCCTATATCTGCCACTTTATCATCAAACACATTCAACAAACCTTCAAAATACTCACTCCATCTCCTTCTCACATCACTACTACTTGTTATCACCTCCCCATTAGTGCCCTTCACTGAAGTTCCCATATATATATATATATACAGAGGTATAAGTTTGTTGAGTATTCCTGGTAAATTATATGGGAGGGTATTGATTGAGAGGGTGAAGGCATGTACAGAGCATCAGATTGGGGAAGAGCAGTGTGGTTTCAGAAGTGGTAGAGGATGTGTGGATCAGGTGTTTGCTTTGAAGAATGTATGTGAGAAATACTTAGAAAAGCAAATGGATTTGTATGTAGCATTTATGGATCTGGAGAAGGCATATGATAGAGTTGATAGAGATGCTCTGTGGAAGGTATTAAGAATATATGGTGTGGGAGGCAAGTTGTTAGAAGCAGTGAAAAGTTTTTATCGAGGATGTAAGGCATGTGTACGTGTAGGAAGAGAGGAAAGTGATTGGTTCTCAGTGAATGTAGGTTTGCGGCAGGGGTGTGTGATGTCTCCATGGTTGTTTAATTTGTTTATGGATGGGGTTGTTAGGGAGGTGAATGCAAGAGTTTTGGAAAGAGGGGTAAGTATGAAGTCTGTTGGGGATGAGAGAGCTTGGGAAGTGAGTCAGTTGTTGTTCGCTGATGATACAGCGCTGGTGGCTGATTCATGTGAGAAACTGCAGAAGCTGGTGACTGAGTTTGGTAAAGTGTGTGAAAGAAGAAAGCTAAGAGTAAATGTGAATAAGAGCAAGGTAATTAGGTACAGTAGGGTTCAGGGTCAAGTCAATTGGGAGGTAAGTTTGAATGGAGAAAAACTGGAAGAAGTAAAGTGTTTTAGATATCTGGGAGTGGATCTGGCAGCGGATGAAACCATGGAAGCGGAAGTGGATCATAGGGTGGGGGAGGGGGCAAAAATCCTGGAAGTCGAGAACATTATCTCGGAAAGCAAAAATGGGTATGTTTGAAGGAATAGTGGTTCCAACAATGTTGTATGGTTGCGAGGCGTGGGCTATGGATAGAGTTGTGCGCAGGAGGATGGATGTGCTGGAAATGAGATGTTTGAGGACAATGTGTGGTGTGAGGTGGTTGGATCGAGTAAGTAATGTAAGGGTAAGAGAGATGTGTGGAAATAAAAAGAGTGTGGTTGAGAGAGCAGAAGAGGGTGTTTTGAAATGGTTTGGGCACATGGAGAGAATGAGTGAGGAAAGATTGACCAAGAGGATATATGTGTCGGAGGTGGAGGGAACGAGGAGAAGAGGGAGACCAAATTGGAGGTGGAAAGATGGAGTGAAAAAGATTTTGTGTGATCGGGGCCTGAACATGCAGGAGGGTGAAAGGAGGGCAAGGAATAGAGTGATTTGGTTCGATGTGGTATACCGGGGTTGACGTGCTGTCAGTGGATTGAATCAAGGCATGTGAAGCGTCTGGGGTAAACCATGGAAAGCTGTATAGGTATGTATATTTGCATGTGTGGACGTATGTATATACATGTGTATGGGGGTGGGTTGGGCCATTTCTTTCGTCTGTTTCCTTGCGCTACCTCGCAAACGCGGGAGACAGTGACAAAGCAAATATATATATATTGGCGGAATATATATATTGGCGGAATGCGTGCATAGTGCCATTGTACAAAGGCAAAGGGGATAAGAGTGAGTGCTCAAATTACAGAGGTATAAGTTTGTTGAGTATTCCTGGTAAATTATATGGGAGGGTATTGATTGAGAGGGTGAAGGCATGTACAGAGCATCAGATTGGGGAAGAGCAGTGTGGTTTCAGTAGTGGTAGAGGATGTGTGGATCAGGTGTTTGCTTTGAAGAATGTATGTGAGAAATACTTAGAAGAGCAAATGGATTTGTATGTAGCATTTATGGATCTGGAGAAGGCATATGATAGAGTTGATAGAGATGCTCTGTGGAAGGTATTAAGAATATATGGTGTGGGAGGAAAGTTGTTAGAAGCAGTGAAAAGTTTTTATCGAGGATGTAAGGCATGTGTACGTGTAGGAAGAGAGGAAAGTGATTGGTTCTCAGTGAATGTAGGTTTGCGGCAGGGGTGTGTGATGTCTCCATGGTTGTTTAATTTGTTTATGGATGGGGTTGTTAGGGAGGTAAATGCAAGAGTTTTGGAAAGAGGGGCAAGTATGAAGTCTGTTGGGGATGAGAGAGCTTGGGAAGTGAGTCAGTTGTTGTTCGCTGATGATACAGCGCTGGTGGCTGATTCATGTGAGAAACTGCAGAAGCTGGTGACTGAGTTTGGTAAAGTGTGTGGAAGAAGAAAGTTAAGAGTAAATGTGAATAAGAGCAAGGTTATTAGGTACAGTAGGGTTGAGGGTCAAGTCAATTGGGAGGTGAGTTTGAATGGAGAAAAACTGGAGGAAGTGAAGTGTTTTAGATATCTGGGAGTGGATCTGGCAGCGGATGGAACCATGGAAGCGGAAGTGGATCATAGGGTGGGGGAGGGGGCGAAAATTCTTGGGGCCTTGAAGAATGTGTGGAAGTCGAGAACATTATCTCGGAAAGCAAAAATGGGTATGTTTGAAGGAATAGTGGTTCCAACAATGTTGTATGGTTGCGAGGCGTGGGCTATGGATAGAGTTGTGCGCAGGAGGATGGATGTGCTGGAAATGAGATGTTTGAGGACAATGTGTGGTGTGAGGTGGTTTGATCGAGTGAGTAACGTAAGGGTAAGAGAGATGTGTGGAAATAAAAAGAGCGTGGTTGAGAGAGCAGAAGAGGGTGTTTTGAAGTGGTTTGGGCACATGGAGAGAATGAGTGAGGAAAGATTGACCAAGAGGATATATGTGTCGGAGGTGGAGGGAACGAGGAGAAGAGGGAGACCAAATTGGAGGTGGAAAGATGGAGTGAAAAAGATTTTGTGTGATCGGGGCCTGAACATGCAGGAGGGTGAAAGGAGGGCAAGGAATAGAGTGAATTGGAGCGATGTGGTATACCGGGGTTGACGTGCTGTCAGTGGATTGAATCAAGGCATGTGAAGCGTCTGGGGTAAACCATGGAAAGCTGTGTAGGTATGTATATTTGCGTGTGTGGACGTATGTATATACATGTGTATGGGGGGGGGTTGGGCCATTTCTTTCGTCTGTTTCCTTGCGCTACCTCGCAAACGCGGGAGACAGCGACAAAGCAAAAAAAAAAAATATATATATATATATATATATATATATATATATATATATATATATATATATATATATGTATATGGATTTGTATGTAGCATTTATGGATCTGGAGAAGGCATATGATAGAGTTGATAGAGATGCTCTGTGGAAGGTATTAAGAATATATGGTGTGGCAGGCAAGTTGTTAGAAGCAGTGAAAAGTTTTTATCAAGGATGTAAGGCATGTGTACGTGTAGGAAGAGAGGAAAGTGATTGGTTCTCAGTGAATGTAGGTTTGCGACAGGGGTGTGTGATGTCTCCATGGTTGTTTAATTTGTTTATGGATGGGGTTGTTAGGGAGGTGAATGCAAGAGTTTGGAAAGAGGGGCAAGTATGAAGTCTGTTGTGGATGAGAGAGCTTGGGAAGTGAGTCAGTTGTTGTTTCGCTGATGATACAGCGCTGGTGGATGATTCATGTGAGAAACTGCAGAAGCTGGTGACTGAGTTTGGTAAAGTTTGTGAAAGAAGAAAGTTAAGAGTAAATGTGAATCAGAGCAAGGTTATTAGGTACAGTAGGGTTGAGGGTCAAGTCAATTGGGAGGTAAGTTTGAATGGAGAAAAACTGGAGGAAGTGAAGTGTTTTAGATATCTGGGAGTGGATCTGGCAGCGGATGGAAACCATGGAAGCGGAAGTGAATCATAGGGTGGGGGATAGGGGCGAAAATCCTGGGAGCCTTGAAGAATGTGTGGAAGTCGAGAACATTATCTCGGAAAGCAAAAATGGGTATGTTTGAAGGAATAGTGGTTCCAACAATGTTGTATGGTTGCGAGGCGTGGGCTATAGGATAGAGTTGTGCGCAGGAGGATGGATGTGCTGGAAATGAGATGTTTGAGGACAATGTGTGGTGTGAGGTGGTTTGATCGAGTAAGTAATGTAAGGGTAAGAGAGATGTGTGGAAATAAAAAGAGCGTGGTTGAGAGAGCAGAAGAGGGTGTTTTGAAATGGTTTGGGCACATGGAGAGAATGAGTGAGGAGAGATTGACCAAGAGGATATATGTGTCGGAGGTGGAGGGAACGAGGAGAAGAGGGAGACCAAATTGGAGGTGGAAAGATGGAGTGAAAAAGATTTTGTGTGATCGGGGCCTGAACATGCAGGAGGGTGAAAGGAGGGCAAGAAATAGAGTGAATTGGAGTCATGTGGTATACAGGGGTTGACGTGCTGTCAGTGGATTGAAGCAAGGCATGTGAAGCGTCTGGGGTAAACCATGGAAAGCTGTGTAGGTATGTATATTTGCGTGTGTGGACGTGTGTATGTACATGTGTATGGGGGGGGGGGGTTGGGCCATTTCTTTCGTCTGTTTCCTTGCGCTACCTCGCAAACGCGGGAGACAGCGACAAAGTATAAAAAAAAAAAAAAAAAAAAAATATATATATATATGTATATATATCTTTCTTTTCTTTCATACTATTCGCCATTTCCCGCATTAGCAAGGTAGCATTGAGAAACAGAGGACTGGGCCTTTGAGGGAATATCCTCACCTGGCCCCCTTCTCTGTTCCCTCTTTTGGAAAATTAAAAAAAAGTGAGAGGGGAGGATTTCCAGCCTCCCGCTCCCTTCACATTAAGTCGCCTTCTACGACACGCAGGGAATACGTGGGAAGTATTCTTTCTCCCTATCCCCAGGGATAATATATATATATATATATATATTTATATATATATATATATATATATATATATATATATATATATAAATATATATATATTTATATACATGTATATACATACGTCCACACACGCAAATATACATACCTACACAGCTTTCCATGGTTTACCCCAGACGCTTCACATGCCTTGATTCAATCCACTGACAGCACGTCAACCCCGGTATACCACATCGCTCCAGTTCACTCTATTCCTTGCCCTCCTTTCACCCTCCTGCATGTTCAGGCCCCAATCACACAAAATCTTTTTCACTCCATCTTTCCACCTCCAATTTGGTCTCCCTCTTCTCCTCGTTCCCTCCACCTCCGACACATATATCCTCTTGGTCAATCTTTCCTGACTCATTCTCTCCATGTGCCCAAACCATTTCAAAACACCCTCTTCTGCTCTCTCAACCACGCTCTTTTTATTTCCACACATCTCTCTTACCCTTACATTACTTACTCGATCAAACCACCTCACACCACACATTGTCCTCAAACATCTCATTTCCAGCACATCCACCCTCCTGCGCACAACTTTATCCATAGCCCACACCTCGCAACCATACAACATTTTTGGAACCACTATTCCTTCAAACATACCCATTTTTGCTTTCCGAGATAATGTTCTCGACTTCCGCACATTCTTCAAGGCTCCCAGGATTTTCGCCCCCTCCCCCACCCTATGATTCACATCCGCTTCCATGGTTCCATCTGCTGCCAGATCCACTCCCAGATATCTAAAACACTTTACTTCCTCCAGTATTTCTCCATTCAAACTTACCTCCCAATTGACTTGACCCTCAACCCTACTGTACCTAATAACCTTGCTCTTATTCACATTTACTCTTAACTTTCTTCTTTCACACACTTTACTAAACTCAGTCACCAGCTTCTGCAGTTTCTCGCATGAATCATCCACCAGCGCTGTATCATCAGCGAACAACAACTGACTCACTTCCCAAGCTCTCTCATCCACAACAGACTTCATACTTGCCCCTCTTTCCAAAACTCTTGCATTCACCTCCCTAACAACCCCATCCATAAACAAATTAAACAACCATGGAGACATCACACACCCCTGCCGCAAACCTACATTCACTGAGAACCAATCACTTTCCTCTCTTCCTACATGTACACATGCCTTACATCCTCGATAAAAACTTTTCACTGCTTCTAACAACTTGCCTGCCACACCATATATTCTTAATACCTTCCACAGAGCATCTCTATCAACTCTATCATATGCCTTCTCCAGATCCATAAATGCTACATACAAATCCATTTGCTTTTCTAAGTATTTCTCACATACATTCTTCAAAGCAAACACCTGATCCACACATCCTCTACCACTTCTGAAACCACACTGCTCTTCTCCAATCTGATGCTGTGTACATGCCTTCACCCTCTCAATCAATACCCTCCCATATAATTTACCAGGAATACTCAACAATCTTATACCTCTGTAATTTGAGCACTCACTCTTATCCCCTTTGCCTTTGTACAATGGCACTATGCACGCATTCCGTCAACCTCAGGCACCTCACCATGAGTCATACATACATAAAATAACCTTACCAACCAGTCAACAATACAGTCACCCCCTTTTTTAACAGATTCCACTGCAATACCATCCAAACCTGCTGCCTTGCCGGCTTTCGTCTGCCGCAAAGCTTTTACTACCTCTTCTCTGTTTACCAAATCATTTTCCCTAACCCTCTCACTTTGCACACCACCTCGACCAAAACACCCTATATCTGCCACTTTATCATCAAACACATTCAACAAACCTTCAAAATACTCACTCCATCTCCTTCTCACATCACTACTACTTGTTATCACCTCCCCATTAGTGCCCTTCACTGAAGTTCCCATATATATATATATATACAGAGGTATAAGTTTGTTGAGTATTCCTGGTAAATTATATGGGAGGGTATTGATTGAGAGGGTGAAGGCATGTACAGAGCATCAGATTGGGGAAGAGCAGTGTGGTTTCAGAAGTGGTAGAGGATGTGTGGATCAGGTGTTTGCTTTGAAGAATGTATGTGAGAAATACTTAGAAAAGCAAATGGATTTGTATGTAGCATTTATGGATCTGGAGAAGGCATATGATAGAGTTGATAGAGATGCTCTGTGGAAGGTATTAAGAATATATGGTGTGGGAGGCAAGTTGTTAGAAGCAGTGAAAAGTTTTTATCGAGGATGTAAGGCATGTGTACGTGTAGGAAGAGAGGAAAGTGATTGGTTCTCAGTGAATGTAGGTTTGCGGCAGGGGTGTGTGATGTCTCCATGGTTGTTTAATTTGTTTATGGATGGGGTTGTTAGGGAGGTGAATGCAAGAGTTTTGGAAAGAGGGGTAAGTATGAAGTCTGTTGGGGATGAGAGAGCTTGGGAAGTGAGTCAGTTGTTGTTCGCTGATGATACAGCGCTGGTGGCTGATTCATGTGAGAAACTGCAGAAGCTGGTGACTGAGTTTGGTAAAGTGTGTGAAAGAAGAAAGCTAAGAGTAAATGTGAATAAGAGCAAGGTAATTAGGTACAGTAGGGTTCAGGGTCAAGTCAATTGGGAGGTAAGTTTGAATGGAGAAAAACTGGAAGAAGTAAAGTGTTTTAGATATCTGGGAGTGGATCTGGCAGCGGATGAAACCATGGAAGCGGAAGTGGATCATAGGGTGGGGGAGGGGGCAAAAATCCTGGAAGTCGAGAACATTATCTCGGAAAGCAAAAATGGGTATGTTTGAAGGAATAGTGGTTCCAACAATGTTGTATGGTTGCGAGGCGTGGGCTATGGATAGAGTTGTGCGCAGGAGGATGGATGTGCTGGAAATGAGATGTTTGAGGACAATGTGTGGTGTGAGGTGGTTGGATCAAGTAAGTAATGTAAGGGTAAGAGAGATGTGTGGAAATAAAAAGAGTGTGGTTGAGAGAGCAGAAGAGGGTGTTTTGAAATGGTTTGGGCACATGGAGAGAATGAGTGAGGAAAGATTGACCAAGAGGATATGTGTGTCAGAGGTGGAGGGAACGAGGAGAAGAGGGAGACCAAATTGGAGGTGGAAAGATGGAGTGAAAAAGATTTTGTGTGATCGGGGCCTGAACATGCAGGAGGGTGAAAGGAGGGCAAGGAATAGAGTGATTTGGTTCGATGTGGTATACTGGGGTTGACGTGCTGTCAGTGGATTGAATCAAGGCATGTGAAGCGTCTGGGGTAAACCATGGAAAGCTGTATAGGTATGTATATTTGCATGTGTGGACGTATGTATATACATGTGTATGGGGGTGGGTTGGGCCATTTCTTTCGTCTGTTTCCTTGCGCTACCTCGCAAACGCGGGAGACAGTGACAAAGCAAATATATATATATTGGCGGAATATATATATTGGCGGAATGCGTGCATAGTGCCATTGTACAAAGGCAAAGGGGATAAGAGTGAGTGCTCAAATTACAGAGGTATAAGTTTGTTGAGTATTCCTGGTAAATTATATGGGAGGGTATTGATTGAGAGGGTGAAGGCATGTACAGAGCATCAGATTGGGGAAGAGCAGTGTGGTTTCAGTAGTGGTAGAGGATGTGTGGATCAGGTGTTTGCTTTGAAGAATGTATGTGAGAAATACTTAGAAGAGCAAATGGATTTGTATGTAGCATTTATGGATCTGGAGAAGGCATATGATAGAGTTGATAGAGATGCTCTGTGGAAGGTATTAAGAATATATGGTGTGGGAGGCAAGTTGTTAGAAGCAGTGAAAAGTTTTTATCGAGGATGTAAGGCATGTGTACGTGTAGGAAGAGAGGAAAGTGATTGGTTCTCAGTGAATGTAGGTTTGTGGCAGGGGTGTGTGATGTCTCCATGGTTGTTTAATTTGTTTATGGATGGGGTTGTTAGGGAGGTAAATGCAAGAGTTTTGGAAAGAGGGGCAAGTATGAAGTCTGTTGGGGATGAGAGAGCTTGGGAAGTGAGTCAGTTGTTGTTCGCTGATGATACAGCGCTGGTGGCTGATTCATGTGAGAAACTGCAGAAGCTGGTGACTGAGTTTGGTAAAGTGTGTGGAAGAAGAAAGTTAAGAGTAAATGTGAATAAGAGCAAGGTTATTAGGTACAGTAGGGTTGAGGGTCAAGTCAATTGGGAGGTGAGTTTGAATGGAGAAAAACTGGAGGAAGTGAAGTGTTTTAGATATCTGGGAGTGGATCTGGCAGCGGATGGAACCATGGAAGCGGAAGTGGATCATAGGGTGGGGGAGGGGGCGACAATTCTTGGGGCCTTGAAGAATGTGTGGAAGTCGAGAACATTATCTCGGAAAGCAAAAATGGGTATGTTTGAAGGAATAGTGGTTCCAACAATGTTGTATGGTTGCGAGGCATGGGCTATGGATAGAGTTGTGCGCAGGAGGATGGATGTGCTGGAAATGAGATGTATGAGGGCAATGTGTGGTGTGAGGTGGTTTGATCGAGTGAGTAACGTAAGGGTAAGAGAGATGTGTGGAAATGAAAAGAGCGTGGTTGAGAGAGCAGAAGAGGGTGTTTTGAAGTGGTTTGGGCACATGGAGAGAATGAGTGAGGAAAGATTGACCAAGAGGATATATGTGTTGGAGGTGGAGGGAACGAGGAGAAGAGGGAGACCAAATTGGAGGTGGAAAGATGGAGTGAAAAAGATTTTGTGTGATCGGGGCCTGAACATGCAGGAGGGTGAAAGGAGGGCAAGGAATAGAGTGAATTGGAGCGATGTGGTATACCGGGATTGACGTGCTGTCAGTGGATTGAATCAAGGCATGTGAAGCGTCTGGGGTAAACCATGGAAAGCTGTGTAGGTATGTATATTTGCGTGTGTGGACGTATGTATATACATGTGTATGGGGGGGGGTTGGGCCATTTCTTTCGTCTGTTTCCTTGCGCTACCTCACAAACGCGGGAGACAGCGACAAAGCAAAAAAAAAAATATATATATATATATATATATATATATATATATATATATATATATATATATATATATATATGTATATGGATTTGTATGTAGCATTTATGGATCTGGAGAAGGCATATGATAGAGTTGATAGAGATGCTCTGTGGAAGGTATTAAGAATATATGGTGTGGCAGGCAAGTTGTTAGAAGCAGTGAAAAGTTTTTATCAAGGATGTAAGGCATGTGTACGTGTAGGAAGAGAGGAAAGTGATTGGTTCTCAGTGAATGTAGGTTTGCGACAGGGGTGTGTGATGTCTCCATGGTTGTTTAATTTGTTTATGGATGGGGTTGTTAGGGAGGTGAATGCAAGAGTTTTGGAAAGAGGGGCAAGTATGAAGTCTGTTGTGGATGAGAGAGCTTGGGAAGTGAGTCAGTTGTTGTTTGCTGATGATACAGCGCTGGTGGATGATTCATGTGAGAAACTGCAGAAGCTGGTGACTGAGTTTGGTAAAGTGTGTGAAAGAAGAAAGTTAAGAGTAAATGTGAATCAGAGCAAGGTTATTAGGTACAGTAGGGTTGAGGGTCAAGTCAATTGGGAGGTAAGTTTGAATGGAGAAAAACTGGAGGAAGTAAAGTGTTTTAGATATCTGGGGGTGGATCTGGCAGCAGATGAAACCATGGAAGCGGAAGTGAATCATAGGGTGGGGGATAGGGCGAAAATCCTGGGAGCCTTGAAGAATGTGTGGAAGTCGAGAACATTATCTCGGAAAGCAAAAATGGGTATGTTTGAAGGAATAGTGGTTCCAACAATGTTGTATTTTGCGAGGCGTGGGCTATAGATAGAGTTGTGCGCAGGAGGATGGATGTGCTGGAAATGAGATGTTTGAGGACAATGGGTGGTGTGAGGTGGTTTGATCGAGTAAGTAATGTAAGGGTAAGAGAGATGTGTGGAAATAAAAAGAGCGTGGTTGAGAGAGCAGAAGAGGGTGTTTTGAAATGGTTTGGGCACATGGAGAGAATGAGTGAGGAAAGATTGACCAAGAGGATATATGTGTTGGAGGTGGAGGGAACGAGGAGAAGTGGGAGACCAAATTGGAGGTGGAAAGATGGAGTGAAAAAGATTTTGAGTGATCGGGGCCTGAACAGGCAGGAGGGTGAAAGGCGGGCAAGGAATAGAATGAATTGGATCGATGTGGTATACTGGGGTTGACGTGCTGTCAGTGGATTGAATCAGGGCATGTGAAGCGTCTGGGGTAAACCATGGAAAGTTGTGTGGGGCCTGGATGTGGAAAGGGAGCCGGGGTTTCGGGCATTATTGCGTGACAGCTGGAGACTGAGTGTGAACAAATGGGGCCTTTGTTGTCTTTTCCTAGTGCTACCTCGCACACATGAGGCGGGAGGGGGATGGTATTCCATGTGTGGCGAGGTGGCGATGGGAATGAATAGGGGCAGGCAGTGTGAATTGTGTGCATGGGTATATATGCATGTGTCTGTGTGTGTATATATATGTGTACATTGAGATGTATAGGTATGTATATTTGCGTGTGTGGGTGTGTGTGTGTGTACATTGTGTATGGGAGTGGGTTGGGCCATTTCTTTTGTCTGTTTCCTTGCGCTACCTTGCAAACACGGGAGACAGCGACAAAGCAAAATAAACATAAATATATATATATATATATATATATATATATATATATATATATATATATATATATATATATATATTTTTTTTTTTTTTTAATACTTTGTCACTGTCTCCCGCGTTTGCGAGGTAGCGCAAGGAAACAGACGAAAGAAATGGCCCAACCCCCCCCATACACATGTATATACATACGTCCACACACGCAAATATACATGCCTACAAAGCTTTCCATGGTTTACCCCAGACGCTTCACATGCCTTGATTCAATCCACTGACAGCACGTCAACCCCGATATACCACATCGCTCCAATTCACTCTATTCCTTGCCCTCCTTACACCCTCCTGCATGTTCAGGCCCCGATCACACAAAATCTTTTTCACTCCATCTTTCCACCTCCAATTTGGTCTCCCTCTTCTCCTCGTTCCCTCCACCTCCGACACATATATCCTCTTGGTCAATCTTTCCTCACTCATTCTCTCCATGTGCCCAAACCACTTCAAAACACCCTCTTCTGCTCTCTCAACCACGCTCTTTTTATTTCCACACATCTCTCTTACCCTTACGTTACTCACTCGATCAAACCACCTCACACCACACATTGTCCTCAAACATCTCATTTCCAGCACATCCATCCTCCTGCGCACAACTCTATCCATAGCCCACGCCTCGCAACCATACAACATTGTTGGAACCACTATTCCTTCAAACATACCCATTTTTGCTTTCCGAGATAATGTTCTCGACTTCCACACATTCTTCAAGGCCCCCAGAATTTTCGCCCCCTCCCCCACCCTATGATCCACTTCCGCTTCCATGGTTCCATCCGCTGCCAGATCCACTCCCAGATATCTAAAACACTTCACTTCCTCCAGTTTATATATATATATATATATATATATATATATATATATATATGGAACCAAGTTTATGACATGAAACTAAGCTTGAAGATGATTTAGAAAAAGATGTCAAGATCTACTTTTTTATTTGTTGAAGGTGATAGATGGAAGAAATTAAGTAAATGTGAGTATGAAGTGTTACAGAGCTTGCAATGTTATATGATTTAAAAGAAAGGATTAGAAATGGAGATCCCACAAGCAAAATTCACCCATACCTCTATTAGTGAAGTGGGTGCATTCCATGAATTCTCTTATTAGTCAGAAAATTCTTTACTGGAAATAGATATAACATAGGAAGATAGAGATACATGCCAGGACTTAAGAAGGAGGTACAATAGGAAAACATTATTAGATACAAAAGAAATATGGTAGAAATTGCCTAGTGACAAGAAATATGCAAAAAGAAAAATTACACATTAAAAACGCATACCGAAATAAGATCATAAAACAAAATTACAGTCGCCATTTACCTATACTCCTCTCATGGTTAACACTATGTTTCCATCACTGCATTAGCTCCTGCAGCAGTCTTAACTCCTCAAAATTAGTACCACCTCCACAAGCACCATCACCACCAACACCACCTCCACCACCTCCACTACCATCATCATCATCGTTATCATCATCATCCACTAACACTTTCACCACCATTATCATCATTATCTTCTTTATTATCCACCAACACCATCACCACCCACAACACAATCATTACCAGCCACCGCAAATACTACGACCATTGCCAACCATCAGCAGTACCACCACAAACACTACTCATCAGCACCATCACTACCAACACTACCATCACCACTACCACTACTTGGAGGTAACACCATCACCACTATTACCCTTCAGTCCCATTGCTACTATCACCACCACACATATGTACCACTTCCACATCTGACAACAACCTGTTTTGAAAAGTTAGAGAAAGTTAGTTATAGCACCAGGAGGATATAAGTGATGTTTGGCAGGTCTGCTGGTAACACCAGAGTGGAGGAATGTCATTTTTTTTTTTTTGGGCAGCTCTATCACTTAGAAAATTGTGATAGGACATCTGTTTCTTTTAATGAGTATGCTTGCCTCTATCAGTTGTAGTCATACTTCACCACCACCACCACCATACATGAACACCACCACCACCATACATGAACACCACCACCACCTACCTTAAAGTCCATACCAACCACCACTGCCACCATCACTATTGCTATCCATTGGTTCTACCATCACCAACTCTAACCATCAGTGCCAACATCATCAATACCACCTCCGCTATCATTAACCACACCAACGTTACCATCAACCAATTTTTGAAAAATTTACTACACCAGCGTATGAACAAGACTCCATTCTGTTATCTACTCAACATGCAAAAAGTTAGATTTAAGTGGCAGGCTTTACCCAACGATACTTATTCAGATTTTTATTTGTTAGATTACTTTTAATGATTTCAGATTTGAGTGTCTAACAAGAAATACATATTAGAGTTTTTGAGATTAGTTTTTGCTGACATCATTATAAAGAAACTTCTTTCCCAATGGATTCATTAATAGTTGTATGGGTGTATTCCTCCATAGTACACAAAATGAACTAATCACACTTACCTACATGCTGAAAAGGAAAGCAGTCAATCAAGTAAACAAGCACTTGAAAGCATAGTCATGTACAATTTACATGATTGTTTATAAATTTATGTGTACAAGGTCTACATAATCATGTAACATATACCAAAGAAAGATCCTCCATGGCCTTTGTATGTTTTCAAATTTATAGTCAACAGTGAAATAGAATTATAAGACATTGAATGAGATCCAGTTTTTTCATATATAAAGCACTTTTAAATGACAAGTTTATCATAATGTCACATTATTTTCTGTTCTCTGTGTTCAGTGTTAATAGCCAGCAATTTGAATCAGCTTCTTCCACTGCTAAAGTGTAGTATTTCCATATGAATTCTGGTGAATCTTATTCCAGAAACACAAAGGACTATCAGTAATAAAGAATAAAGTCAATATCAAGTAGAGAAAATATGACTAAATGGAAGCTGATTGGAAGCTGTGGCCTGTTAATTTGTTAAGGAGATTCCAGTTATGTATGTTGCATGAGACCAAAAGATATTTAATGTAGTTATTACAGAAAAGTTTTAAAACTAGGTAATCCTATTTATTTATTCTTGATTTTATTCTTGAGTATTAGGAAAGGGCTCATTATGCATGGCAGTCTTATGCATGCCTTCCTGAGTTAAGTTTTGGAGCAATAGGGTCAGTTGTTTCATATTACTTAATATTTATTCTGCTTTTTAATTTAGCTTTTTCACAGCACCCTCTTTCATTCAGGTACCTTGAGTACATGAAGCACTTTTTTTTTAAAGTTAGAAGTATTCAACCATGAAATTAACTGGAGTCTTCAGTTTTGTATATTCGTCCAGTGACCCTTTTATGACTTACCTCACTAGGGGGAGATGATAGATCGCATAGAGTACCATGTTGAGCATGCAGTGGATTATGTCCAGACTGCCACCATTGACACAAAAAAAGCAGTGAAGTATCAAAGTAAAGTGCGGCGGGTAAGTCATTTGTCTCTTCATTTATTTCTTATCTGTTTATTTCTTATTTTTTCTTTCTTTCCGGGGGGCACAGGAACAACAGCAACGGTGTCTTAGGTTTGTGTATGTGCGCTGCCAGGAGTCTGCGCTTGGGTTATAGGTAGACTTGTACATAGTTTACC